>NC_142751.1:2192500-2220000 GCF_051943395.1 Hippocampus bargibanti | reverse complement strand
TGTGTGTGTGTGTGTGTGTGTGTGTGTGTGTGTGTGTGTGTGTGTGTGTGTGTGTGTGTGTGTGTGTGTGTGTGTGTGTGTGTGTGCGTGTGTGTGTGTGTGTGTGTGTGTGTATGTGTAAGTGTGTGTGTGTTCTTTTTTTAGCCTCAAATGAGGGACCCATTGATCAAGATTGCCCCAATTAGTCTTGGTGATTAATTGAGTGTGATTAGACGTCCTCTTTGACACTTTCTTGATGATGCTCTCGACAGGTTAATTAGTTGCCGTGGTGACTGGCAGGGAAATAGCCTCATCTGAAAACTTGGACAACCCCCCCTCCCCCACCGAAGGTCTTGAGAGAGACAATACAACGAGGCTGTCAATCGTCTGCGTTTTAGTCACTTTGTACCGTCCGAGGAGAACAGAAGGCTTCTGTTATCGGAGCACATACCACCGCAGGTACTCTGCTGATGTTCTAAGAGCAGCATTGAAGAAATCGGATTCTGATCCAAGTGGCTAGATCTTTGCCAGAGGCTGAATCAACACAATTGTGCTTGTTTGGTCATTCACAAGCCATCTCTGAGTTCGCTAAGGATACAAAAGAAAGTGAGCGCATCATTTTTTTGGGAAATTATTACTCTTGGGGTAGTGAGGGGGGACGTTAATCATGACTCAAGAGGCCAAGAAAAGAAACATTAATTTCTCAAATGGTCTATTGATGGCAAATGACTGAGTGATGCACAACAAGTGTTTTGGTCAGTTTTTCAGTTTTCATTCATTGTGTTAGCTGACCAGTTATTGACCAGTGTTCGGTACTCATTTTAAGAACGACTACTACTGGGTTATTGTTGTTGTAGTTTTTTTTTTTTTTTGTTGTTGCTCTTAGTCAATCGTGATCAATTTTCCACTGACATCTGGCGACTGTAATTATAAATGAAATTGTGTTTATTGTCATTGTATTTTCATTGGGGAGCGTATCATACATACATACATACATACATACATACATATCATACATACATACATACATACATACATACATACATACATACATACATACATACATACATACATACATACATACATGCATGCATGCATGCATGCAAAAAAAGTCACTTTATTTACATTTGTGATGTTCGTTGATTGCTCTTAATTGACACCTGACGCTTTCTGACTTGTAAGGTCTTACGAAACTGAGGCATCACATCATTCATAATGTTGATGATTCTCATAGCCACAGTGTTGGAACTGTTCAATAAAAGCCTCCACATCACAAATTCTTCCATGCTGCTTTCAAGGATCGAAGGGTAACATCATGCCAAGCCTTTTCTATCTGCTGAACACAATGATACTGTCACGTCCTGAGCGTGACAGGGATAGCTGACTCGTCGGAACGTTAATAAAAGGGGTTGGATCCCTAAGCAGGCGGCAGAGACGTAGGTGCTGGTAGAGATTTTATGACAACAAAAGGCGTGAGTCCGATGATTCCACGGACCCGGAATGACGCGTGCGACAAAAGAAGGCGGGCGAAGGCGATCCGTCCAGTCTATCAAGCTAGGCAAAAAAAATAGTCATGCCGGGGTGAAAGAAACTCGCGATCCCGGAATGCAACAAACTTACGCAATCACGGCTAACAATTACCTCGCGCGAAGCAAATTCTTGTGCTGGCAAGTCCAAGACATAGGCGAGGCGCGACACGTCGTAATCATGTCACTGGTGAGGTGACAGTCACTCGTTGAAATATCCCAGTATCGGTGATCAGGCGATTGACTGCAGCTGGCGGAGGTCGGGAGCGGCGACCCCACCCCAGCTGTCAACTCGCACGTGACAAGTTCCGTGTCATTAGTCACGTGAAAGTATCGAGTTAATAACGCATTTGTGTAGCAATGGTGGACTTAGCATCTCGGTACCGGGCTCTTTACTTGTAGAATGGTAGTAGAAAGTTACTCTCAGGGAAATTACACACAGCGTGGGAAATGTGTCAGGCTGAGATTTACATGAAAGCCGCGGTGTGCACCTGTGATGCCACAATCGCACACCTCGTTCGTGTTTCTCAATGATCTCCTTTTCTCCTCGACTATAATTTTGTTTTGTGTCTTCTTCGCCTGAACACGAGCCTGTGGTGGTGGGTTTTTTTTTTTTTCGCTCCCATAACAGCAAAAGTATTGTTGAAGACTATCGACGTGTGCACTCAAAGAAAGGGGGTGTGGAAAGGTAGGCCAGCTGAGGCGCTGTTCGGTCGTGTGCTTTGGTGTTCTTCCGCCGAAAGTTACTCTGCCAGCCGTGGTGGGGGGTGTGTATCGCAAAAAAGTAGTGCTTAATCCAAGGTTTAATTTTCATAAATTCAACGTTCGTAAACCAAAAAGTTCGTAAGGCAAGGTGTTCTTAAACCGAGGCCCCACTGTACATAAATATATACATAAATACAAAATACAAAAATAAACTCAATGTACATATATGTTCTTTGTGTTGTTTTTTTATGCCATTGTGGAATTAGATATCATTAAACTGCGCTTAGTTCATAATGCGGCGCTCAATATGTGTTATCTAAAATACTAAAAAAAACAAAATGATGATAGCTCTTGACATCATCCATATAGCGCAACATACTGTACTGATTGGAACTAATGAAGCACTCAGTGTGAAATTATTTTTTCCGGCTCTTAAAACAGATGAGGCGCATGGTGGATCAATTTATAGCGGCAAATAATGATCTTCTTTCGCTGCCCTATCGAGCCACTACTGTATTTTATATGTGAAGGGAAATAACTGGGAGAAAAAAATGGCAAAGAGCCGCAGGGAGGAAGAGGGAGTGGTAGACAAGTGTGTGCATCACTTGCTGAGAAGAAAAGAGCTTAATCTCCAGGGAGTTCAGAGTTGGCATAACATGGCTTCTTCTGGACAACCTCCTCCATTCATCTGTTACGCTCCCGCTGCATTCTCCTTCTTTTCTTCACATGGTGCAATATCGCCTCCCGACTCTCTTTTCCAACTTTTTAACACCCTCTCTACCCTCCTCCGCTTTTCATGACTCTCGTCAACGTGGCTGCCCTCCTCCGCCGTTCCCCCTGTGAAAATAATCGTAAATGTTTTAACGTTGTTTTTTTTTTCATAGGCGTGTACGGTTCTTGGTTGATGGAGTCGTCACCGTTCATAGCACCGCGATGATCGCTGCTCTTGTATGGCACTTGTGCGCAGTGGCTGGAATCACCGTTGTACTCTCATTCATTAGTATCAGATATCAAAATTGTTTGGATGGATTTTAAATAAAAAAAAATGTTGATGGATAATGTCGCCGATTGCGAAATAATGCAAACAAATGACCATGGAGCATCTCCGTCTTCTTCGACGGCATATGAGATTAATAATAATTGTCGTGGATTGGGAGATTCAGCGTCTGTTGTCTTGTTTTTCAGTTTCCCCTCGAGAGCCCATCGTCTCCTGTCGATCCAACACATATCCCAAAGGATTCTACTGCAGCTGGCACCAGCAGCACTCAACCTACATCCCCACCACGTTTGAAGTGGACGTTCAGTAAGTCATTTTTGCATTTTATTGATGCTTATGGGTGGATGGATGGATGGATGGATGGATGGATGGATGGATGGATGGATGGATGGATGGATGGATGAAATGAACAGGCGATTGATTTCTCCACTGTGATACGAAATAAAGGCAAATGTTATGGATGGGTGGGTGGATGGATTAAATGGATGGTTGCATGGAATTAATTGTATGGATGGATAGAATTAGTTAGATGGATGGATGGATGGATTAATAGATTAGAATGATGGATCAAACAACCACAACTAACAAAATAATTACTTTCACATTTTGAAAGCTATATTAAAATGTTTTTTTTTAATTCTCTTTTTCAGGCATAACCAGCGTTCACTGGAAGTGCAAAAAGATTCCATCCATAAGAACCGCTGCCACGTTCGTTTTCCAGAGGTCTTCTCCATCTTTCCATACAAGGTCAACGTGACTGCAATCAGTGCTTTGGGCAAAGCTTCTACCACCATCTCTTTTGAGGAGTCCAGTATAGGTAAAGTCAATCAATATCCATGCTCATTTTGTTTTCACTATGTATGCATGTATGAATGTACACCCCCCTTTCAAATTGCTGTTGTGGACTGCAAATTTCCCCATTGTGGGACGAATAAAGTTTTTTAGTAGAACACGCTGCACTAGTATCATCATAAAAAAACATTAGAAATAAATACGGAGGACTAATCTAATCTAATTCCTCGATCGGTTGCACCTGCCTAAGGGGGAGTCGTTGGAAAAGGTGATGAGCAGGGTGCGAAGGGTCCAGTAGGATTTTCCATGCCCTTGTCTTGACTTTTGCAGTATGCAAAATAGTGTCATGTCAGCGAAGACGCTAACCACTTTCCCAAGCATCGACGTATTTGTTTGAAAAGCAGATGATTGCATTGAGTCACCCCCTCTGGAGATTTGTGGCATACGTGCGTCAATAATTGGTGCCGGTGAGACAAAGAAAACGGGAAATAAGTGGCCAAATAAATGTCACCAAATTGAAAATGGGCTTGTTGTTTTTTGTTGTTAATAACTTCACAAGAACGCATGACCCCATTTTATTTCTGTATGAGCTGAGCTTACTCTTGATAACTTTGCATTTTTTTTTTAATTTAGCCCGGACAAACTGAGATATGTATTAGTTGATCCGTTGTAGTTAAGTAGGCTTTGTTTGCCAATACAATAAACAGCGGGTGACTTAAACTACCGTTACAGTAATTGCACATTGGTCTTCCTCTGCCCGCTCCAGCTCTGCGGGGCGATGTTTGGTTGCATACACAGTCTCCAATTTGCAATCTCCGTTCTTGCTGCCGTCAGCCTTCAATAAAATTTCTCCTTCTTTGTCATGCCAAGATTTTATTGTTGTAATTTAACGGACTGTCGTTGATGACATTGTTCTTTACTTCTCAGCACCTCACATCTGTTCACTCCCCACTTATTGGCAGTCTGCGGATGTGAAAAGTTGCTCTTTGGCCTTTGATTGACTGGTGACAGATCCTAGGATATCGTCTGCCTTTTGATCAGATTAAGCGGCGGCTCCACATAACACCGACTGGGGCGAGCGTTATGGAAAACGGATCATTAAAGTAGTGTTGCAAATACAGCAAAAATCCACGTATAGCATAAAAAAAGTAGTTTGGCCATCTCAACGTCCTGCTCACTAACTGCTATCGAGCTTTGTACCCATTGGACGGTCGCGCTATGTTGCCTTTCGAGTATTAGAACACGATATGGATACGCGTGTGCGTTTGGTGTTTCAAGAAGTGCCACATAGCCTTCAATTTTAGTTTACTGCAAGCAACTTTAATTGAAAAAAATGCACTCATGGAGAAATTAATAACAAAAATACAAAATAACAAAAATACATCAATCAATAAATAAGTAAATAAATAAGTAAATAAATACACAAATACATACATAAATAAATACATAAAAAATACATTAAAAATACATAAACATAGAAAATACATCATTCAATATATAAGTAAATAAATACATAAATAAATAGATGAATAAATAAATAGAAAATAATTCAATAGCAAAGAAATACCCAATAAAAATAAATACATAGATATATAAATACAACCTGCGATTGGCTGGCAACCAATTCAGGGTGTCCCCCGCCTCGTGCCCGAAGACAGCTGAGATAGGCTCCATCAACCCCCGCGACCCTAATGAGGAATAAGCGGTACGGATAATGAGATGAGATGAGATGTAAATACAACATAAATAAATAAATAAATACTAAATAAATAAATTGAAAAGAATAAATAAATAAATCCATGCATAAATAAATGAATAAATAAATAGATAAATAAATGCAATATAAATAAATAAATACAAGGTAAATATATAAATAAATACATACACATGAAACAAATAAGCAAACAAATACGAACAAATAAATAAATAAATAAATAAATAAATAAATAAATAAATAAATAAATGGCCAGACTTATCGAGAAAAATGGTCAATCCGTTTATCTCAACATGTTTTCCCGAGAAAATAGCAGCAACCACACAAAAGCCAAACATAACATGAGGTTTATCCCCAGACTATTATCATGAGCGTCTCGCTCGACAAACTTGGCAGATAAGCCACCATAAAAGATAAAATTGCAACCTCCCAATCCCTCCCCAAGCAAACGAGGATATTATTTCTATCGTCGTGGGTTTGGCACTAATATAGAAACCTCGGCGAGAGCAGAAGAATCCTAAACACGCCCCGTTGACTAATTTGATTTGATGCATCCTTATCCTCCCCGTGCAACTCGTTGCACACTTATCCAGATGTACGCCAAAAATCAGGAGTCCCTGAAAAGTTCATTAAAATAAAAATTGTTTTTGCCAAACTTGGTGGCCCTCTGAATTCCAAAGTCTGCTTAAATGGAAGACGGTTACACGTACACAAAAGTGGCATTGTTAAAGCTCTTCGGAGAGTGGCTCGGAGGCAATGAAGAGGAAATATGTTCACTTCAAGGAAGGAATAAACTCCACTTAAATTGATAAGGGAAGTGCTTCTGGCGCTTCTCAATTCTGCCGTAACCCTTCGACGTAGATATTTGCGTGTACACTATATCAAACACACACAGTCACCGTTTGTGTGTGTGTGTTTTTAAATAAATTGAGCCAGTGACATGCCCCGCCAAATCCCAGGCGCGAGATTGATGAAAATGCTAATGCTAGCCGGATTAGCCCTTTGACTGCGGATACTCCCCCGTCACTCTTGGTCAATAAGAACATTGTGCAGTGTTCTTTTCTTAACACTCCCGTCATGCTTCTCTTCTTTTCACTTTCCATTTACAGTGATACCTCAGCTGACGAACGCTTTAGCTAACGAACTTTTCGCCTTACGAATGTTAAATTCGCGAGAATATATTCTCTGCATAGAAACGATTTTTCTGGAAACACACGGAGCGTCATAATGAGTGATGTGTCGTTCGCTAACGAGCCGGTTCTTGGAGCTCCTAACAAGGAGCTGGAAATGGCAGCCACCTTTTTTTGTCTTCTATTCCACGCCCTCAGTCTTCAGTTAAAGCCGCACGTGATTGGTCAAGATCTGTGGTAGAGGAGGGAGGGGACACTCGCAGCAGGACACACACAACAGTCAGGAGGAGGAGGGGGTAGAGTGCTCACAGGGTGCTTGTTGCACGCTGTAAGCACATTAAACAGAAAAGGCAGACTACAGATAGCACACAAAGAAAAAACAAAAGTGAAAAGGTGAGAAAGTGGATAGAAAACACAGTGAAATTTGGACTCGTTTCAACTTTGATAGCTCAAAGGCATAGTGTAGACTGCAAGGTTAAAATATCCCATCAATCAACAGCCACAAATAACATGCACAAGGGATCTGTAAATTTTGAAGAGAAAATACAAGCAAGTTATTAATGAAGTTTCTAGTGTGCCTGCATCTGTTGCTGTTGCAATATCACAACTTCCAAGATGTACAACCCAGAAGCTCCTTGAGACACTTTATGCAAAAAGCTATCCATTCCAACAAGCCATTAACGACCACCACAAAGGCAAATAAAACGACTTTATTATACAGTATAGTTTATTTCTTTAACTACAATACCATCGCACATGTATTATAGATTAAATAAGGTATTTGTTATGCATAACATAAGGTATATGGTATATTTTTGTAGTTTTAAGGCTTATTTAGTAGAAAATTATCGTTTATGGGACCTGGGAATGGATTATTCTAATTTTAATGGTTTCCTATGGGAAATTAATGTTTGGAAGACACACTTTTCGCCTTACACACACGTTCTGGGAACCAATTAAGTTCATAAGCCAATGTATCACTGTATACTTCTTCTGTTTGCATGTGGATGTCTGAAGCATTTAGTTTAACAACACCCCTCACCACCACACCACTTGGTCTCAAACTTCTCTCTCTTCAGCCCTTTGATTGTTTAAAAAAAAGTCTCATTCAGCAATTTAACTTGTGAGTCACATTCCTTTTACAGAAAAATGAGGCAGATTGTAAATAAAGAAAATAATTTCATGCTTTCTGGCGGCGCACTTGTTCCGAGTGGAACTAAGGCCACTCGCGACTGTTAATTCAAAGATTGCTGGAATAAAATGAGATGCAGTGCTGTGGGTGCGTGTGTTGAATTGTCATCGGTGCGCATTGTGTGATGATAAAGAAGGAAACCGTTGAAATAAATCAAGGCTTCGACAGTTGAAGCGCTTATACTGATGACAAAATGACTTTTTCAAAGTCTGTCGGAAACCTATCCTGCCTGTCGGTCTTTGGGATTGTGAATTTAAAAAAAAGAAATTAATTCACTGCCATTCCTGACATTACACTCACTCAAATAGAACTGTATTGTACCTCTTTGCATTTTTTATGATGATAATAATAATAATAATTATAATATCCATCCATCCATTTTCCGTTCCGCTTATTCCTCATTAGGGTCGCGGGGTGTGCTGGAGCCTATCTCAGCTGTCTTCGGGTACGAGGCGGGGGACACCCTGAATTGGTTGCCAGCCAATCGCAGGGCACACAAATCCGTACAACAGTCACTCTCGCACTCACACCTAGGGACAATTTGGAATGGTCAATCTGCCTGCCATGCATGTTTTTGGAGTGTGGGAGGAAGCCGGAGGACGCAGAGAAAGCCCAAACGGTTCCGGGGAGAACATGCAAACTCCACACAGGGAGTTTGCACTGTGAAGCCTCTGCACTGTGAAGCCGGTGTGCTAACCACTCGACTACCGGGCTTCCAAAACTCTCAAGGTCATTTTACAGTCACAGGATAAGTTTTTCTACGGGTGAGCGGCGGCAGCCACACGCGCCACCTTCACTCAACCCAGAAGTAAGTCAGATAGATAGAAAGCTAGTTTTTCAACTGCAATCTCATATAATGGTGGTAAACAAATAAATACATAAATAAAAAGACAAAAAAAACAATAAATAAATGAATATTTACTATGTTTATTGCCACTGCCCGTCAATAAAGTTTGACACAAAAAGAGGAAGATCCCAACCACTTAGCTTTGAATTGAAGTCAAGTTAGCTTCATGCTAACATCGATGAGAAGGTTTCTTCAGCCGTCATCTGTACAAAAGTGAAGGTTTCGGACGTTTCGCCTCCTATCCAAGAGGCTTCGTCAGCGAAATAAAGTCTGACTGGTCGTATCGGCCCCATTTATATATCCCTAATGTCCAGACCTGGTGGCGCCGGACACAGCTATGATAGGTCCCTACTCTCAGGTTGGGGGGGGGCGCGGGACCCCCCCCCTGTGGCCCCACTGATTGTTCCTACATTCCTGACTAACGATTGGCCTATTACACCCACTCCCCCCGGTATCACCTCATCAGCATAACGACCCTCATCAGCATTGCGAAAGTAGCCTAACCTGTTTTGCCTGAGCAGGCTATTGTATGAACGATCCAAATTGAACCTCACACCACCAGACCGGTTTAATGAAGGATTTTGTTGTTTTATAAGAATCGCCTCTTTCACCCCCCTTTCAAACCATCTATGTTCTTTCGCTAAGATTTTAACCTCATTGTCGTCAAATGAGTGGTTGCTAGCTTTTAGGTGCAAATGTACTGCCGATTGAGGCCCACTAGTATTATCCCTGCGATGTTGATAAAGTCTTTTTTTGAGAATTTGTTGAGTCTCCCCAATGTACTGCTCTTTACAATTTTCATTCTTACAATGTATGGAATAAACTACATTACTTTGTTTTTCATTTGGTAGCCTATCTTTTGGATGCACTAATTTTTGCCTTAACGTGTTTATCGGTTTGAAATAAGTAGGAATTTTATGTTGCCAAAGGACTCTTTGTAATTTTTCAGAAACTCCTGCAATGTACGGTACTGCTACTCCTCTCCTTTTAGAATCTTGAGAATTATTGGTTTCGTTCGCTATTCTTTCTTTCTGACATTTGTTGAATGACCACTGAGGGTACCCACAGTTAGTGAGTGCTCTCCTGATATGTTTTGACTCCTTTTCTCTACCTTCAGTGCTAGTTGGTATTAGTTTAGCCCTATGCTGGAGGGTTCTGATAACTCCTAGTTTATGTTGTAAAGGGTGGTTAGAGTCAAAAAGTAAGTATTGGTCAGTGTGCGTAGCCTTCCTAAAGACTTCTGTTTTTAGCGCTCTGTCCTCTTTTATAATTACTTTACAATCCAAGAAGGCTAGTTGGTTCTCTTGAATGTCCTCACGAGTAAATTTAATGTTGAAGTCTACAGAGTTGAGATGATCTGTGAAGGATTGAATTTCTTGTTTCTTAATTATGACAAAAGTATCGTCCACATATCTAAACCAGTGTCTAGGTTTTGTCCCTGGGAAGGATGTGAGGGCCTGTTTCTCCATCTCTTCCATGTAAAGATTAGCCACTATGGGTGAAACTGGTGAGCCCATAGCACAACCATGGATTTGTTTATAAAATTTTTCCCGAAATTGAAAATACGTAGTATTAAGGCAGATTTCTAATAATTGGCAGATGTGATCCGGTTTCAGTTTGGTTCTTTCATGCAGAGAAACATCCGCCAGCAGCCTCGTCCTCACCACTGAGACTGCTGCTGGGGTTGGGACAGATGTAAAGAGAGAAGTCACATCGTATGATGCCAAAGTTTCCTCAGGTTCCAATATGAGGTCTTTGACCTCATATTGGAACCTGAGGAAACTTTGGCATCTGGAACCTGAGGAAACACTGAGACTGCTGCTGGGGTTGGGACAGATGTAAAGAGAGAAGTCACATCGTATGATGCCAAAGTTTCCTCAGGTTCCAATATGAGGTCTTTGACCTCATATTGGAACCTGAGGAAACTTTGGCATCTGGAACCTGAGGAAACTTTGGCATCATACGATGTGACTTCTCTCTTTACATCTGTCCCAACCCCAGCAGCAGTCTCAGTGGTGAGGACGAGGCTGCTGGCGGATGTTTCTCTGCATGAAAGAACCAAACTGAAACCGGATCACATCTGCCAATTATTAGAAATCTGCCTTAATACTACGTATTTTCAATTTCGGGAAAAATTTTATAAACAAATCCATGGTTGTGCTATGGGCTCACCAGTTTCACCCATAGTGGCTAATCTTTACATGGAAGAGATGGAGAAACAGGCCCTCACATCCTTCCCAGGGACAAAACCTAGACACTGGTTTAGATATGTGGACGATACTTTTGTCATAATTAAGAAACAAGAAATTCAATCCTTCACAGATCATCTCAACTCTGTAGACTTCAACATTAAATTTACTCGTGAGGACATTCAAGAGAACCAACTAGCCTTCTTGGATTGTAAAGTAATTATAAAAGAGGACAGAGCGCTAAAAACAGAAGTCTTTAGGAAGGCTACGCACACTGACCAATACTTACTTTTTGACTCTAACCACCCTTTACAACATAAACTAGGAGTTATCAGAACCCTCCAGCATAGGGCTAAACTAATACCAACTAGCACTGAAGGTAGAGAAAAGGAGTCAAAACATATCAGGAGAGCACTCACTAACTGTGGGTACCCTCAGTGGTCATTCAACAAATGTCAGAAAGAAAGAATAGCGAACGAAACCAATAATTCTCAAGATTCTAAAAGGAGAGGAGTAGCAGTACCGTACATTGCAGGAGTTTCTGAAAAATTACAAAGAGTCCTTTGGCAACATAAAATTCCTACTTATTTCAAACCGATAAACACGTTAAGGCAAAAATTAGTGCATCCAAAAGATAGGCTACCAAATGAAAAACAAAGTAATGTAGTTTATTCCATACATTGTAAGAATGAAAATTGTAAAGAGCAGTACATTGGGGAGACTCAACAAATTCTCAAAAAAAAGACTTTATCAACATCGCAGGGATAATACTAGTGGGCCTCAATCGGCAGTACATTTGCACCTAAAAGCTAGCAACCACTCATTTGACGACAATGAGGTTAAAATCTTAGCGAAAGAACATAGATGGTTTGAAAGGGGGGTGAAAGAGGCGATTCTTATAAAACAACAAAATCCTTCATTAAACCGGTCTGGTGGTGTGAGGTTCAATTTGGATCGTTCATACAATAGCCTGCTCAGGCAAAACAGGTTAGGCTACTTTCGCAATGCTGATGAGGGTCGTTATGCTGATGAGGTGATACCGGGGGGAGTGGGTGTAATAGGCCAATCGTTAGTCAGGAATGTAGGAACAATCAGTGGGGCCACAGGGGGGGGGTCCCGCGCCCCCCCCCCAACCTGAGAGTAGGGACCTATCATAGCTGTGTCCGGCGCCACCAGGTCTGGACATTAGGGATATATAAATGGGGCCGATACGACCAGTCAGACTTTAGTTCGCTGACGAAGCCTCTTGGATAGGAGGCGAAACGTCCGAAACCTTCACTTTTGTACAGATGACGGCTGAAGAAACCTTCTCATCGATGGACCACTCCTGTACGACTGAGAGCTTACACAGACGTTCATGCTAACATATGGTGCAAAACACCATAGACAGGCTAACAAAGAACATATGTGCAACGGTGTTATAAGCCTACTAGTGCAGCATGATCTACCGGTGACAAATTCCTCGTTTGTTCTACATACTTGGCCAGTAAAGATGATTCTGATTCTGAATTGACTTGAACAAGCTGAAGGCATTAAGAAGAAGATAAATTGGGGCAGATACAGGGAAGTGACTGATACTCATGTTTTATCATCTGGAAATGGCACAGGTCAGATTCTTTCCAGAGTATTGTGACGCCTCCCCCCCCCGACCTGCCCCCACCACAGCCGCGGCGGTCTACTTTCTCCCAGAATGAAGTGTGAGAATGTATAGACGGAGGTCCACTTATGTTTGGCAAAGAGCAACATGGCAAAGCGTCAGCCTAATTTCTGCCTTGAGTGGGGGAGGAGCGGTGAAATGACAACCGCTGTCAGCGGCAGTTCGCGGAGCTAATTGGTGCAAATTCTTTGCGAGACTTGATGACAGGTTGACGTTTTTGTTCAAGTGCACTTTTGCTTCTCACTCAGGCAACGTCATCACCACTCATTTGGATCTCGTGCTGTGTAATGATCCAAATTGTGAATGCTGCGTTTATGATATGTTTAAAAATAGATCAGAACAAAAAAAAGGTTTCCAATTTTCCAGGTATCTATCAAGTGGTTGAGGAAAATAATGGTGTACTTGCGCTCTGCGTAGTGCCAAATGCACTGCAATCGCTCGCAGACAAAGGTGATTCTAATAAAGTGTCTTGTGATTGTACTTATGTACCATATTTTCCGCTGTATAAGGCGCACTCAAAAGCTTTCTTTTTCTTCCAAAAATGACCCTGCGCCTTATACGAAGATGTGACTTATATGTGAAGTCATCTTGAGACACAACAGCTCTCGCAATGACTGTGGTGTGCCATTCAAAATGGCTGACGCCGACCATGTGATCATAACAAATGATGACACGCTGTCATCTCCTATATGACAGGATAGTATACGATGTCAATCTGTTGTTTTTAAGCAATGTTTTCTATTGAATACTATTAGATACCAACATGTTGACAGTTCATTTATAAATCTTATAACTTTTAGTGTCATTTTAATCATTTTATATTTCGTATTATCAATCTCTATTAATGTGTTGGCGCACACGCTTTCTGCTGACCCAAATACGCATGGCTTCTCACGCATGCGAGCTGTCCAAATGCGAGCTACCTTCATGTCCTCTTTGACCACATCCATAAACCTCCTCTTCGGTCTTCCTCTCGGTCTCCTGCCGGGCAGTTCAAGGCTCAGCATCATTCTCCCGATATAGTCACTCTCTCTCCTCTGGACATGTCCAAACCATCTCAGTCTGGCCTCTCTGAATTTCTCTCCAAACGCTCTAATATGAGTTGTCCCTCTAATGTACTCATTCCTGATCCTATCCAACCTGGTCACTCACAAAGAAAACCTCAACATCTTCAGCTCTGCTACCTCCAGCTCTGCTTCCTGTCTTTTCTTCAGTGACACTGTCTCCAGTCCAAACATCATGGCTGGTCTCACCGCTGTTTTATACACTTTTCCTTTCATCCGAGCTGAAACCCTCCTATCACACATCACACCTGACATTCTTCTCCAGCCGCTCCAGCCTGCCTGGACACGCTTCTTCACCTCTTTTCCACACTCTCCATTGCTCTGGACAGTTGACCCCAAGTACTTAAAATCCTCCACCTTCTTTATCTCTTCCCGCTGTATCATGCTCCAAGGAGATTCTTGTCTAACATCATCTGTCAGCCTGTCCATCACCATAGCAAATAAGAAGGGGCTCAGAGCTGACCCCCCTGGTGGAGTCCCACCTCCACCTTGAATTCCTCCGTCACACCGACAGCACACCTCACAACTGTCCTACAGTCATGATACATGTCTTGCACCGCTCTGACATACTTTTCTGTCACTCCAGACTTCCTCATGCAATACCACAGCTCTTCTCTGGGCACCCTGGCGTACGCTTTCTCCAGATCTACAAAGACACAATGCAATTCCTTCTGACCTTCTCTGTACTTCTCTATCAGCATTCTTATAGCAAACACTGGATCCGTCGTACTCTTTTTTGGCATGAAGCCATACTGCTGCTCACAAATGTTCACTTTTGCTCTTAGTCTTGCTTCTACTACTCTCTCCCAGAGTTTCATTGTATGGCTCATCAACTTTATTCCTCTGTAGTTAGTACAACTCTGCACATCTCCTTTGTTCTTAAAAATGGGCACGAGTACACTTCGTCTCCATTCTTCAGGCATCTGTTCACCATCCATATACTTTTTGAATAACCCAGTCAGGAACACCACCGCCACCTCTCCAAGACACTTCCATACCTCAATTGGTAAATCATCAGGCCAGAGTGCCTTTCCCCCCCTTCATCCTATTCAGCGCCCTGCTCACTTCATCCTTGCTAATGTTTGCTACATCTTGGTCCACAACAGTCACGTCTTCTACTCCTTGGTCCTTCTAATTTTCCTCATTCATCAAAGTACTCTTTCCATCTTGCCATCAGACAATTGGCACCTGTTAATACATTTCCATCTCGATCCTTAATCACCCGAACCTGCTGCATCCTGCAGAAAACTCCGTCCTTACCATCTTTGTCTGTCTGTCTCGCCAGCCTGTAAAGATCAGTCTCGCCTTCCTTGCTGTCTAGCCGAGCATACAAGTCATTATAGGCCTCTTGTTTGGCCTTTGCCACCTTTACTTTAACCGTGCGCTGCATCTCCTTGTACTGCTGTCTACTCTCGTCCGTCCTCTCACTGTCCCACTTCTTCTTTGCTAACCTCTTTCTCTGTATACACTCCTGCACCTCCCCATTCCACCACCAAGTGTCCTTATCTACCTTTCTTCCACTCAATACTTTCCGACCTGTGTCTGTCATTATGTTCGCTGTAGTTTGCCAGTCATCTGGAAGGACCTCTTGCCCACCCAGTGCTTGTCTTACCTCCTTCCTAAATGTCATGCAACACTGTTCCTTTTTCAACTTCCACCATTTTGTCCTCACTTCGGCCTTTGGTTTCTTTATCTTCCTCACTGCCAGCGTCATCCTACACACCACCAACCTATGCTGTCTGGCTACACTCTCACCAACTACTACTTTGCAGTCACTGATTTCCTTTAAATGGCGCCGTTGACACAAAATGTAGTCTACCTGTGTACTTCTGCCTCCACTCTTATCGGTCACCCTATGTTCCTGTCTCTTCTGAAAGAAAGTATTCACAATAGCCATTTCCATTCTCTTAGCAAAGTCAACCACCATCAGTCCTTCAGCGTTCCTCATCTGGAGTCCAAACCTGCCCATCACCTCATCATCATCATCTTTGTTTCCTGCGCTAACATGTCCATCTTAGTCTCCACCAATTACAACCCTCTCACTTCTCGGGATGTTCTGTATGACTTCATCAAAGTCCAACCTAAATGTCTCCTTCTCCGCCAGCTCACATCCTACTTGTGGGGCATACCCACAAACAACATTGAGCCTTCAATTTCTAGCTTCAGACTCATCATTCTATCTGATACTCTTTTTACTTCTAAGTCATTCCTAACAAACTCTACTTTTAAGATAACCCCAACTCCATTTATCTTTCTGTCTTCACCATGAGAGAACAACTTAAACCCTGACCGTAAGCTTCTAGCCTTGCTCCCTTTCCACCTGGTCTCCTGGACACACAGTATGTCTACCTTCCTTCTCTGCATCATGTCAACCAGCTCTCGACCTTTACCTGTCATTGTTCCTACATTCAAAGTTCCTACTCTTAGTTCTATACTCTTGGCGTTCCATTTCTCTCTTTTCCTCCAGGCACACCTCCCTCCTCTTCTTCTTCGACCAACAGTAGTCAATTTTCCACTGGCACCCTGAAGGTCAACAGTACCAATGTCGGCCATTGTTAACCCGGGCCTCGACCGATCC
Organism: Hippocampus bargibanti; assembly: GCF_051943395.1. Classification (NCBI taxonomy): domain Eukaryota; kingdom Metazoa; phylum Chordata; class Actinopteri; order Syngnathiformes; family Syngnathidae; genus Hippocampus; species Hippocampus bargibanti. Next base: position 2,203,630 of record NC_142751.1, on the reverse strand, counting down.
GGTATGGGATTCAGAGGTTTGATTTGCATTTGTTTTGGCATTTTTTTACGTTGGATGCCCTTCCTGACACAACCCTCTGTATTTATCCGGGCTTGGGACCAGCACAATAAGACACTGGCTTGTGCCCCCTATTATTATTATTATTATTATTATTATTATTATTATTATTATTATTATTATTATTATTATTATTATTATTATCATTTGTATCATATATATAATTTTTATTCGGTATTATTATTATTATGTTTATCGTTTTTATCATTTGTTATCAATTTTGAATCATTTTATCATTATTATCATTATTATCTCATCTCATCTCATTTTCCGTACCGCTTATTCCTCATTAGGTTCGCGGGGTTGCTGGAGCCTATCTCAGCTGTCTTAGGGCACGAGGCGGGGGACACCCTGAATTGCTTGCCAGCCAATCACAGGGCTATTATTATTATTATTATTATTATTATTAGTTATTATTATTATTATTATTATTAGTAGTAGTAGTAGTAGTAGTAGTAGTAGTAGTAGTATTAATAATAATAATATATTGATGAACTAAATAATGAAAAAGATCATTTTTATCATTTTTATAATTTTTATCATTTTTATCATTTTATAATTTTATCATTTTATCATTTTTATCCTTTTTATCATTTTTATCATGATGATGATGATGATGATGATGATGATGAGGATATTATTATTATTATTATTATTATTATTAGTAGTAGTAGTAGTAGTAGTAGTAGTAGTAGTAGTAGTATGTTCATAATTTTTATCATTTGTTATTGGATTGGATTGTATTGGATATGCCTTTATTAGTCTCACAGTGAAGAAATTTACATTTCACAGCAGCAAAGTGATGAAAGGAATGAAAGTAGAAAAACAAAATACATGAGCTGCTGGAAAGGCAGCCACTCTCGCGGCGCCGTCTTGAAGTCAAAAGAACAAAAAAAAACCTAAATAACAAATAATATGACGGCATAGAGACAATATGACAAAACAAAGACACAGAGAGACATTCATTCTTCAGGACTTGCTGTACCCTCTTTGTGATGACATGAAGCAGTTCTAGATGAAAGAGGAGAGGATCAAAGCGTCTTTCCACCAGTGGATCAGGGACATCATGGTGGAATATGCACGTCGACTACAAGCTAAATGTTGAAAGCAAACACGCAACTGTAGCATCCATTGACGAAAAGAGATTGTCTCACATCTCCTGTTCCACATAAATCTGCTTCAATTCCAAGCCGCAACAGTTCCACATACGCATCGGCGCTCTGCGCTGACGCTCCTTTCTTCTTATCGCGGGTTCCCCAAGCCATGCATCCATCCAGCCGCAGACTGTCCAACAGCACTGACCTTTCCGCTAAACAAAGCGGGGCTGTGAAGATGCTGCCCATTACAGGCGCAAAAAAGCACAATGGCCCCTTTGGTGTCCAGCGATGGCAGTCGAATGGCTCCGACATTCCTCTCATTCAAAAACAGTACTGGCATATTCATGCTGCCGAAAAGGCGCAACTGCTCAGCACAGTCTCCTCCTTGATGAATGTCGTGGTCAAAAATGCTGAAAAACAATCTGTATCCGTTCCACACGATGCACAACAACACAAAGTGACAAAAGAAAACAAAAAACCTTATCAATTTGTAATCGTTTTTATAATTTTATTATTATTATTATTATTATTATTATTATTATTATTATTATTATTATTATTATTAATATATTGGTGAAAAAATGATGAAAATGATAAAAAAGATAATTGTTATCATTTTCATCATCGTCTGTGTAAGCTCTCGTACAGGAGTGGTCCATCGATGAAAAGGTTTCTTCAGCCGTCATCTGTACTTCTTTGAAGGTGTCGGACGTTTCGCTTCTTATCCAAGAAACTTCGTCAGCAAACTAAAATCTTACTGGTAGTTTAGGCCCTATATATATATATATATCCCTACTGTCCAGACATGGCGGTGCCGGACTCTGCTATGATAGGTCCCTGCTCTCAGGTTGGGGGAGCAGAGGACCACTCCCTGTAGCTCCACTGATTTTTCTTATTGTTCTGACTAACGACTGGTCTGATTGCCCCACTTCCACCGGTATCACCTCATCAGTATTACTAATCCTATGTTGCCTATGCAGGCTATTGTATGAACAATCCAAATTGAACCTCACCCCACCATATCGATTTAATGAAGGATTTAGTTGTTTCATGAAAATCGCTTCTTTTACTCCCCTTTCAAACCAACTATGTTCGTTCCCTAAGATTTTAACCTCATTGTCGTCAAATGAGTGGTTGCTAGCTTTTAGGTGCATACGTACTGCCGATTGAGGCCCTTTTCAGGTATTATCCCTGCGATGTTGATAAAGTCTTTTTTTTTTTTTAGAATTTGTTTAGTCGCCCCATTGTACTTCTCTTTACAATTTTCATTCTTCCTATGTATAGAATAAAGTACATTACTTTGTTTTTCATTTGGCAGCGTATCTTTTGGATGCACTAATTTTTGCCTTAAAGTGTTTATCGGTTTGCAATAAGTAGAATAGGAGTAGTTTGTGTTGCCAAAGGTCTCTGTAATTTTTTAGAAACTCCTGCAATGTAAGGTACTGCTTGTCACGGTTTGCGAGGTTGTGATGGCAGGTGCGGATCCCAAGAAGCAGGCAGGAGGGAGCAGGAGGTTGTTTGACAAATTGTATTAAAATAAAGGTCAACAGGAACAAAATGTAAAACATCAAAATCATCTGAACAGAAAAAATACAAAGTATCAAAAGAAGACCAAAAGTAAAAGTCCGCCAAGGTTAAACAAACCCATGCACAGCATACACATTGCAGACAAAGCAAACATGCAGCAAACAATGAACCGACACCGGATGGTCGTGCCGGGTGTCCTTTTAAGTGTCAGTGATTAAAACGACCAGCACCTGCGAGGCTGCAGGCAGGGCTGACGTCGCTACCCGTTGGTAGCCAATCTGATCGGGACGACCAGCACCTGTGCAGGTGCAGGCGGGGCCGACAGCGCACCCCATTGGTCGCCAACCAGATCATTACACTGCTACTCCTCTCCTTTTTGTATCTTCAGAATTTTGGGTTATATTCCCTATTCTTTCTTTCTGACATTTGTTAAATGACCACTGAGGGTACCCACAGTTTGTGAGTGCTCTCCTGATATGTTTTGACTACTTTTCTCTACCTTCAACGCTTGTTGGTATTGCTGGAGGGTTCTGATAACTCCTAGTTTGTGTTGTAAACGGTGGTTAGAATCGAAAAGTAAGTATTGGTCAGTGTGCGTAGCCTTCCTAAAGACTTTTTAGTGCACTGTCCTCTTTTATAATTACTTTACAACCCTAAAAGGCTACTTTGTTCTCTTTAATGTCTACCGAGTTGAGGTGATCTGTGAAGGATTGATTTATCCTTTTTATCCTTTTTATCCATTTTATCCTTTTTATCCTTTTTATCCTTTTCATCATTTTTATCATTTTTATCATTTTTTATCATTTTTATAATTGTTATAATTGTTATATTCTTTACAATTTTAATAATTGTAATAATTTTAATAATTTTTATAATTGTTATAATTGTTATAATTGTTATAATTGTTATAATTTTTATCATGATGATGATTATTATTATTATTAAACTTTTACATCTATTTATATATTATATTTTGTAAACTTTTGTTGTTTTATGGAGGTGCACCTTATACACCAGTGAAGTCAAGAATAATGAAATTATGTGGAGGGCCTGATTTTGGTCCCGGGCCTTGACTTTGATATTTGTTTGGTAACTACTTAACGGGTATCTTCTGCTACCATTAATCTGCTGGTGTGCTTCTTCTTCTGTATTATTTTCATTAATCTACTTTTGTGCCTCTTCTTCTGTAATTTTTCTTGCACTAGATTAGCTCTCAAAACAATCTCATGAAGACAAATTGGAGAGCAAATGTAACTCGAATCCCATTCAAACAATCCGAAACCAAGCTCATAACATCTGCGGCGCACATGAAGCAGATCCTTGTTTACAATATGACATCACCATTTTTTTATTTTTTATTTTTTTGCTTGCCGATCGCCTCATTAAGCGTCGCTCGCCGTTGCTCTCCTCGATAAATCCACCAGCGGTTTGCTTGTTCTGCTTGGCGAGGCTATAGTTTATCACAGTTTCTCATTACTAATGCAACAACCGGCGTCTGAGCAATGTTTCAGACCATACGAACGAAGTAAGATCGTCTTTTGATGAACCGCGGGAACAAAAGAGCTTGTGCGCCGTACATCTTTCTTCCTTTTTATCGATGGAGGATGGCGATGCGATGAACCACCCCCGTGATGCCTTTCTGCATTTATCCGATCAAATCCGTCTCTTTATCGGCGTTCGGGCAGTTTCGATCAGATGGTAGCTAGCCTATGTCGAGTTCATGTTTATTTCATACGACTTCATCTCGTGCTGCTATCTTTCTACGTGATGACCGCTATCTCGTTCTCATATCTTTTGTGGCGTGGGAAAAGTTTTGCTGACTTATCTGTTTGCTAATGGGGGTGTTGAAAAACTGTTATTTGGTATCGTTTAGCGGCACCAAATGGAAATCTTGCAAGACTAACCAAAGATTCAATGGACGGTACTCTCATGAGCAGTAAACAGGTGGGACGTTGGTTTATTCTTATATTTATCATCCCCCCTTCACAGTCAAACCGGACCCCCCCGAGCGGGTGACGGCGACCCCAATCCGTTACAACGCGCGTCGGCTGGAGGTATCCTGGCAGAGTCCCGCGACCTGGCCCGACATTGACAACTTCCCCCTGAAATATTTCCTTCGATACCGTCCTCTCATCAAGGAGCAGTGGCAGCACGTGAGTAGCATCCTATGGAGAAAGTACCGATTTTCTTATGTTAATTCTGATAGAGGTAACATCCGACTTACGACCGGCTCGACTTACAACCACCCATACTTACGACTACGTTCTCCAGACCTATATTTAAAATTTTAATTCTACGCCTACCACCGCAACGCGCTAGCAGTTGCACGTAGCAGCAACACGTACAACAATTTTGGCCAGCCAGCCAGCATCTCACTCGCCCAGCAATCGACTGTGATGGCACCAGAGGGGGGAGTTTGCAAGTCATTTAGCCTCTGAGTCTCTATTCAACATTTAAAATGTATTTCGACTTGTGACCATTTTGACTGACAGAACAGAACTCGGTCGTAAGTCGGATATGACATATATTTGGATATTTGGCTGGAAAAAAAATGACCTCAGTGTTGACCTCAGTGTCCACAGGTACTGGATTTGATTCCATTTCCTTGTGTAGAGTTTCCATGTTTGCCCGTGCCAATGTGGGTTTTATGCGGGTATTCTGGTTTGCCCCCACATTCCAAAAACATGCATGGTGGCTAATTGAGCACTTCTAATTTGTTCCTTGGTGTGATTGAGAGCGCGAATGGTCGTTCGTCTCTGTGTGCCTTGCGATTGGCTGGCAACAGGTTCAGGCTGTCCCCCATGTTAGACAAGGATTTTACAGTTTTACAATAATTTGCCGTTTTCTTTTCGTTTAGTTTAACTCATTTACTGCCATTCACAAATTTATTCAGGAATTGAAAATAAGACATAGAGTGCCATTCCCAAATTTGTTTGTTCAGGTTTTGTGTTTTTCTTGTTTGGGTGATGATAAAGCGCTGGCCATGGCCTCTAACCAAGTTTTTTTCTTCCCGCAAGGCGGAAGCAATTCCTTTTTTTCCATGTTAGCGCTTTACGTCTGTGTAAGCTCTAAATTCATACAGGAGTGGTCCATCGATGAAAAGGTTTCTTCAGCCGTCATCTGTACTTCAAAGAAGTACAGATGACGGCTGAAGAAACCTTTTCATCCATGTTACCGCTTTGTTCCAGCTTCAGCTGTTATTAAGCGCAATATGAATCAATATTTATGGATCGCTTTGTATTTTGGACAGCAGCCCCCATTTCAATTTCATATAACTCCAGACCCATATCATTTAGGAATTAACCTGTTTTTTTTTCTGTTGTAACTCTGTATTGAATGTTTATGTAGTCCTAAAATTCAATATTATGTGGGTCCTGGAATTTGAGTGACAAACGAATGACAAAAACTGGAGTAAAACAGAGTTAATTCCGAAATAATAATAATAATAATAATAATAATAATAATAATAATAATAATACATTTTATTTTGAGCGCCTTCCAAAGCTCTCAATGACACTTTACAGTCACAGACAAGCATAGATACTATAATGAATAAACTACAATTACAATTAGAATATAATAAATAAAATACAATTATAAATAGAAACACGAAATCGAGCTGCACAGAAAACGCAATGTTAAATAGGTGGGTTTTGAGGTGGGATTTGAAGAAAGAAGAAGAGAATCAATGTTACGAATGTTGGGAGGAAGTGAGTTCCAGAGTTTGGAGGCAGAGCAGCGGAAAGCTCTGTCCCCCATCGTGCTGAGACGGGAAGGGGGCACACAGAGGTGGAGGGACGAAGAGAATCTCAGGGAACAAGAGAATATGGGTCTGGAGTTATATGCGCTTGAAATGGGGGTGGCTATACAAAATACAATACAATACATACATGTTGGTTTATATAGCGCTTTAACAACAAAGCGCTAACATAGACAAATGGTGCGTTTGATGTTTATTTAGTCCTAAAACTCAATATTTTGTGGTTCCTGGAATTCAAGTGACAATGACAAAAACCCTGGCACTGGAGTGGTCACATTTTTGCACACATCTGGCAGTGAATGAGTTAATCCCTCCTAAAATAGACCAAAGGTTATCATTATCGTTCAAGCGTCGGCGGTTTTTATCCAAACTATCATCCCATATCAAAAATCAAAACATACAAAGCTATTTTTAACAGTCAACTTTTTGGCACTGCTTTTAAGTGCTTTCCTTGGTTGCATGTGACTGCCACGAACTTTTTTTGCTCCGAGGGTTTCTTTTCCTGAGGCCCGCGTAGAGTAAAAGCATATGTGCCCACTCCAGATAAAAGTTCCCTCCGCCGGGGTCTCACGTTGCAACATTATCGTGCATGTCATTGGTTTGCGCAGGTGTTATTCCAAAGGTTTGGGTTACAGGCACACGTGTATCAAGGCCGAAAAACATTTTCTTTCGCTGTGTCTTTCCTGCACACCTTCAGTCCCCCCGCAGGAGCTGCCTGTGACCTCACAGCGGTGATATTCTCCATTTCGAGGTCTTTCCGGGCAGTCGCATCTCGTCTCGCTTTATCCTCAAAAGCTCATTTTGATTCGAGTTTTTTTTGTTTTTTAAATGGTGTTTGCCGCTTTGGCACCAAAGTGAATTTCTGTAAATAGTGAGCATTAAAAAAAAAAAAAACATTCAAACTGGACCATACCGATCATATCAAAGTTTCTGAATTCGATCCACAATGTCTTCATACAGACTATGTCAGTATGATTTTTTTTCATTAACTCATACAGTGTCAGACATGCCAAAATGTGTCCACTCCAGTGCCAGGGTTTTTGTCATTTTCACTCGAATTCCAGAACCCACAGAATATTGGCTTTTAGGATTACATCAACATTCAATGCAGCATAAGGAACCTTTGACTCTCTTCTTTCATCAGAAAGAAATGGTTAATTCTTAAATGATATTGGTCTGGAGTTATATGAGCTTGAAATGGGGGCAGCTATACAAAACATAATACATACATCTTGATTTGTATAGCGCTTTAACAACAGCTGAAGCTGGAACAAAGCGCTGGATCAATTTCACCATGACATCCCTGATCCACTGGTGAAAAAGACGCATTGATCCTCTCCTCTTTCATATGGAACTGCTTCATGTAACAAAGAGGGTACAGAAAGTGCTTAAAAATGAATGACGCTGTGTCTTTGTTTTGTCATATTGTCTTTGTGTTGTCATATTATTTGTTATTTAGGTTTTTTTTTGTTCTTTTGACTTCAAGATGGTGCGGCGAGAGTGACTGCCTTTCCAGCAGCTCATGTGTTTTTCTACTTATTTCATCTTCCTTTCATAACTTTGCTGCTGTGAAATGTCAATTTCTCCACTGCGAGACTAATAAAGGCAAATCCAATACAATCCAGAGCGTCCTTTTCAACAGTGAATCAGGGAAGTCATGGTGGAATGTGCACTTTTGCTACAAGCTAAATGTTGAACGCAAACACGAAGCTGTAGCATCCATTGACGAATCGAGATTGTCTCACATCTCCTGTCACACGTAAATCCGCTTCAATTCCAAGCCGCATTTTGTAGCAACCAGATTAAATTACCCAGTAGCAGTAGAAAGAATGTTATTATTTTGCGGTAGCCGGAATTTGGATGCATGGCAGATATCAGATCACACATCTCACACGAGTTTCTGATTCCAAAATAAATTGAAAGTAGCACTTGTACTAGATGTTAATTTGATTGCCAGGTTCCGGCATGAATGCGGTTACTCATCGTGTTGTTGTGCACGGCAATTAGAGATTTGTAGACACCACTTTCACCTTGCGTGACAGACAGCTGGGTGAAAATGACTTTCCCACATCACATCTTTCCATGTGTTTGGGAATGTGATGAAGGTGAAAAGCTCGCACGGAAGAAAGCGATATGGTTTCTCTCAGATTGAGAACGTGTATTGGAAAGAGTGCTATCAGGAACCATCAAACATGATCACAGATGACTGAGCGATGCAACATTTAAATCAGTGCTTATTAAATGTGCAAATAAGTGTTCAGGGAGCCCAAAAACACCAATTCTTAAAAAGCCTGGATATGTTCCCAATGACTTCAAAAACTATTGCCCCATTTCTCACCTTCCTTTTATTTCCAAAATCCTTGAAAAGGTTGTTTACCCCTAGCTTCCTCCAAGAGCTCCACTGGCTCCCGGTCAAATATAGAATCCACTTTAAAATTCTTTTTTGTACATTTAAAGCTATCCATAACCTTGTCCCCCATACCTTTCTGACCTTCTTCAAATTTCTATCCTCTCGTTCCTTCAGATCATCTTCCTCCCTCCACCTCTGTGTGCCCCCCCCTGCCCATCTCAGCACGATGTGGGACAGAGCTTTCAGCTGCTCTGCCCCCAAACTCTGGAACTCACTTCCTCCCAACATTCTCTTCCCACCTTCAAATCCCATCTCAAACCCCACCTATTTAAAATTGCATTTTCTGTTTAGCTCTATCTCTTGTTTCTATTTATAATCTTATTTTATTTATGCATTATATTTATAATTGTATTTTATTTATTATTGTATCTATGGTTGTATGTGACTGTAAAGCTTTGAAAGGCATTTGAAATAAAATGCATCATCATTATTATTATTAGAAAAATAAAATGAAATTGTGGTGACTTGAAGAATAAAAAATGAAACAGAAGCGGAAGAGCGCCGACCGAAACGGCGGAACGATGCTCAAAGGGAAAATAGTGATCAAATATATTGAGGAAGTGGAGCCAAAAATAGATAAATAGCACAAGAGGCCACTTTGAAAGGGCACTTTTAGAGTCCATCAGTCAGAGAGGTGTTTTCATGTTATGGGGGTGATAAATGAAGACATCCGGTGAAGAGGAATAAAACCACTTTGGGGGGATATTTCAATAGACTGAGACTTTCAATAAAAAGATTGAAACTCACTTTGAGGCAATCATCTCATCAATTTGCCGCTAGAATAATTTGGGAGAAATTAAGGAGAAATGGTAAGTGATGGGCATTGAATTTTATTTGAATAGAACATTAAGATTAGCCTTTATTAGTCTCGCGGTGGATACATTTTGCATTTCACAGCAGCAAAGTGATGAAAGAAAGAGGAAAGGAGAGAAAGAAGTAGACAAACAAAATACAGGAGCTGCTGTAAATGCAGCTACTCTTGCGGCGCCATCTTGAAATCAAAACAACAACAAAAACTAAATAACAAATGATGTGACGCAACACAAAAGACACTGTCCTTCAATTTTAAGCACTTTCTGCCCCCTCTTTTTTTGCATGAAGTGTTTCTAGAAAGCGTCACCATTACACCATTGGATCAGAGACGTCACGATGGAATTTGCACTTCTGCTACAAGCTAAAATTTGAAAGCAAACGCAAAGTTGTAGCATCCATTGACGAAAAGAGATTTTGTCACATCTTCTGCCCCAACACAAATCCGTTTCAATTCCGAGCCGCGACAGTTCCACATAAAAATATCTAAAATAATTATGGAAACGTTGACAAAATATACGGCACACCACATTATAAGGCGCTACAGTAGAGGCTTGGGTTACGCACTACTTGTTACTACATGATACAATATAAAAATATCATGTGACTATAAAGTGTCCTTGAGAGTTTGAAAGGTACTTACAAATGAAACGTATCATTATCATTATTACTATTTCAATCTATGACAATCTCTTTTCATCAATGCATGCTACAGCTTTGTGTTTGCTTTCAACATTTAGCTTGTAGCAGACGTGCACATTCCACCATCTTCTTCTTCTTTTCCTTTCAGCTTTTCCCTTCAAGGGGTCGCCACAGCGAATCAGTAACCTCCACTATGACGTCCTTAATTCACTGGCACAAAGGAGGCTTTAATCCTCTCTTTCATCTAAAATTGCTTCATGTCACAAAGAGCGTACAGCAAGTGCTGAAGAATGAATGACTCTGTGTCTTTGTGTTGTCATATTATTTATTATCTAGTTTTTTTGTTTCCTTTCTTTCCTTTCTTTGATGTAACACTGCTGCTGTGTTACTTCCGGGTAAAGTGAACGCTGGTGCGAATGGCTGCCGCTGCTCACCCACATAAAAAAATCCAGTGACTGTAAAGTGTCCTTGAGAGTTTTGAAAGGCGCTTATAAATTAAATGTAAATTGAGTCATGGCTGCTTGACTTGTTGTGGCTCAATATGACTTCACATATAAGGTACACCTGCATATCAGAATCAGAATCAGAATCATCAAGTATGGAGAACACACAAGGAATTTGTTTCCGGTAGAACACGCTGCACTAGTATCGTCGTCAAAAAAAACTGCTAAGTGGCACTATACAGTTCTATTTTGGCTACTGTTGAAAGAGTTCAAAGAGTTAATGGCTTGGGGGAAGAAGCTGTTTAAATGTCTGCTGGATTTGGTGCGCATGGATCGGTAGCGCCTGCCTGAGGGGAGTAGCTGGAAAAGGTGGTGGGCAGGGTG
>NC_142751.1:2062500-2187500 GCF_051943395.1 Hippocampus bargibanti | reverse complement strand
AAGCCTTAAAACTACACACAACTTACCTTATTCTATGTATAATAAATGTGCTATTGTATTGTTACATTTGTGGTGGTCATTGATGGTTTTATGGAATGGCGTTGGAGGTCGGAGGTCAGAGAGAATTGCTGTTTGGAAAGAGAGTCACATTCCATAAGGACTGTAATTAAAGAAATAAACTGTACTGTAAAATAAAGTCCTTTTATTTATCTTTGTGATGGCTTGATGGAATGGCGTTGGAGGTCGGAGGTCAGAGGGAATTGCTGTTTGAAAGTGATGCACATTACATGAGGACTGTAATTAAAGAAATAAACTGTACTATAAAATAAAGTTGTATTTACCTTTGTGATGGTCGTTGATGGCTCATGGAAGGAGAGTCACCTTCCATAAGGACTGTTGGTAACGCAACCTCTGTTGTGGCTTCTCTTAATTGACACCTGTTACTTTCTGACTTGTAAGGTCTTACGAAGCTGAGGCATCACATTATCGTTCATCATGTTGATGATTGTAATAGCCACAGTCTTTTCTGGATCGAACTGTTCGATAAAAGCCTGCACATTATTCCACTTTGCCAGCATTGCCTTGATGAGCTCACTTGATGCTGCAGCCATCTCCTCCTCCTCGCCCTCAGATGTCCGTTGCTGGCTTTAAAATCATCAATAAGCGCCAAACTTCCAGGTTGCCGCATGGCGATATCGGCGTGAATTAGCCATGCTTTCTCGCATATACAGTAAAGTCTCGTTATAACGATATCGGATATATCGATAGTCCCGGTTATATCGATACTATTTCTATGCACGCACGGAGAAAATTACATACAAACAGGGTCGGATATATCGATAGTCCCTGTTATATCGATATTTTTTCGGACTCCCTTGAATATCGATATAACGAGACTTTACTGTAATTGCTTTACTCACGCTGTCGCCGGATAACTGCTTTTCGTTAATCCAAATTAACAGAAGTTTTTCAATTTCTTCGATTGCCCGAGACCCTTTCTTTGACAGTACGGAAACACCTTTTGTAACAGACGCACCTTTGACGGCTTCTCTGTTGCGGAGAATGGTAGCAATGGTTGACTTAGCATAGCCGTACTGGGCCACTAAATCACACGAACGCCCACCTCATTCGTGTTTTTCAATTATCTCCTTCTTCTCCTCAACGGTGATTTTGTTTTGTGTCTTCTTCGGCTGAACACGAGCCTGTGGTGGGGTTTTTTTCGGTCCCATAATCGTAACATTATCGGCAAAACGCTCCTAGGAGGCGATCGACCTGTGCATTCAAAGAGAGGGGGTGTGGAATGGTGTGCCGGCTGGAGCGCTGTTCGGCGGTGTGCTTCCGCCGAAGTCCGAAGATCATTCCGCCAGATCCGAAGATCACTCCGCCAGCCGTGGTGGGTATTGCGAAAAGTAGTGCGTATTTCAAGGTTTAATTTTCATAAATTTGATGTTCGTAAACCGAAAATTTCGGAAGGCAAGGTGTTCGTAAACCGAGGTCTCACTGTACTTGCCGGGAGTTGTTGCAAAGGGACTTTTGGCAGTCTTGCGCAAATACAGTAGGCGACCACAGCTTAAAAAATATAAATAAAAAAATATGCAGCCAAGCAAGTCCTGTCTGGAGGCTATTAATAATAATTGGAGCCCACCATGCATTTCGTATGCCATGCTGATTGCTGAGGGACGTTGAAAAAGGTTAGACAATCCATGTGCATCTTTTTCCCGATTTTTCTGTGCCATATTCCGACTCCCATATGCTATTCAAGATGAACAAACAGATGGTGTTTGTGCACGGGATGAAACGATATCGCCAGAGTGAGGATATCTAAAAAATAAATAAATCACTGGTCAATCCATCTGGATAGATCTTTTATCATCCTAACTACAGTATCATGCATCTTGGGAGTAGTGAAATGACTCAACGTGATGTTTTTTTTTTTTTATGTTACCTACCTATTATGAAGGTAAATGTTTGTTGTTGTCGTTGGCAAAGATTATTTTTGGCCGCATATGTCCAATTCCCTTTGGGTTGTGTGCTCTTTTAGGATTGGTGAAAATCCAAATTTGATGACTTTAGCCATCTAATTGCTTGTTTGGTGCAGTAGATCAGACCAGGGGACATTCATACGCACACGAGACAAAGCATTTATTTTTTATTCCACCATGCACTTGATCCAGTATATGCATGTCATTATTTATTTCACAATGACGGTAACAGGCCCGAATATTTTTCCTTCAATCCCTTTTGCATTGCTTTTGGTCTTCTGATGTGCGTTGCTCTAGAAATGAAGACAATTATGTTACATTTTTCCCCTTTGTCAACAGTGTCATGAGATTGTTTGCAACTACTCCCAGCAAGTATTACAAAACAATTCTAACTTTTATGGATTACACTAGCGAACTGCATTGCCACATCCAATATGGAGGACGTGCTGACGCATGGCTCGAATGGGAGACAGCAGTTGAAATGAAAAAGAATGAATAAATAAATGAATAAATGAATACATACATACATACATACATACATACATACATACATACATACATACATACATACATACATACATACATACATACATACATACATACACATATATACATACATACATACATACACTTTGCTGCTGTGAAATGTAAATTTCTCCACTGTGAGACTAATAAAGGCATATCCAATCCAATCCAGTACATACATACATACATACATACATACATACATACATACATACATACATACATACATACATACATAAAACGTAAATACATAAAACGTAAATACATAAACAAATAAAAACAAACAAACAAATAAATAAAAAGAAATGCAATAAAATAGAATACGACAAGACAAGACAAGATAAGACAAGACAAGACAAGGCAAGGCAAGGCAAGGCAAGGCAAGGAAATGCAATGCAACGAAACGAAACGGTACGATACAACAAAATACAACAAAATACAACAAAATACAACAAATACCATAAATTAATCAAGGGAGCATTTGTGGTAGGTAATTCCTTAATTTAAAAAAACCTTTATATATATATATATATATATATATATATAGACAGAGAGTTACAGACAGAGAGAGAGAGTGAGGCCGTTCTCCAAAAAACACATTTGTTCAGGCTCCACAAATGACCCGCACAAGTCATCTGTACATTTGATGCAAAAAGCGATCAACCCAGCTATATAATATATATATATATATATATATATATATATATATATATATATATATATATATATATATAATTGATGAAGAACTATCACAGAAAAAGCACCTACAAGGGATCATTCCTCAAGATGGTGAAAGAATCCTATCTGGCACCTGGGAATGCATTATTGTCATTTTAATGGTTTCCTATGGGAAATTAATTTTCGGGAGACACACTTTTCGCCTTACACACTCTGTCTGGGAACCAATTAAGTTCGTCAGCCAAGGTCCCACTGTGTATATATATATATATATATATATATATAAAACTATATATATATATATATATATATATATATATACATACATACATACATACATAAAACGTAAATACATAAAACGTAAATACATAAACAAATAAAAACAAACAAACAAATAAATAAAAAGAAATGCAATAAAATAGAATACAAGACAAGACAAGGCAAGGCAAGGAAATGCAATGCAACGAAACGAAACGAAACGGTACGATACAACAAAATACAACAAAATACAACAAATACCATAAATTAATCAAGGGAGCATTTGTGGTAGGTACTTCCTTAATTTAAAAAATCCTTTATACTTCACAACAATGTTTTTTTTTTTGCGATTAGTCGTCTTATTGTGTTTCAAGTTGTGAAAAATGGGGCAGGCAACCTTATGGCCATATATATATATATATATATATATATATATACAGTGGGATGATGAAAATAAATTAAACAGTTATACAGTTTAACAGTGATTTGTACTTTAAAGTTCTTTTCCATTTAACTTCACCACTTTTGGATTTTTTTTCAAAATCGCTGAATTTTCACATACACTAAAGTCTCGTTATATCGATATCGGATATATCGATAGTCCCGGTTATATCGATACTATTTCTATGCACGCACTGAGAAAATTACATGCAAACAGGGTCGGATATATCGATAGTCCCGGTTATATCGATATTTTTTCGGACTCTCTTGAATATCGATATAACGAGACTTTACTGTACTTCGTTCCGTTCACATACTAAGTCGAGATGAGCAGTGAGGCAGCAACCGGCTGAGCCTCACCATGGATTGCGCAATCACTATGCTAACTGCTGGCTTGCTCTGCGGTGAGACCGCATTGCTGCCCCTCTGCATATCGCTGTTAAAGTGTTCAAAATCTTTTCGTAGATGAACTAAATTTCTACACTTTAGCTGGTGTATATAATGTACAGTCACTGTACATTATAAACACTACTACAGTGTTTACTTAATTTTACTTTATTTTTATCAAAACTGTGTGCATAGGTGAGGCACACAGTTCTCCTGCCTCATGACAGGGGGCGCTGGTGAGTAGAAATTCTTCTTGCGACTGCAGAATTATAGAATCAGTGACAGCAAGCTAGAGTAAACAGTTCGCAAGTTAATTGCAACCATCCAGTCATTTTTTCTTGGCCTTATTTTCAGAATGGTATTACATATCTAAACTGAAATAATTTTCTAAACTGAACTTTCAATCGAAGCAGGAGATAATAATTAAAGGAAGACCAACACCCGGCTGTATAGCTCACAAACGGTGAGGGATAAATGTAAATCTCCTGGACAGCTTCTCAGCTTTTTGGCCAAGAAGGATCTCATTGAAACTACAGTAAAGTCTCGTTATATCGATATTCAAGGGAGTCCAAAAAAATATCGATATAACCGGGACTATCGATATATCACCCTTGCAAATTTTCTATAAAAATCGATGGGACTATCGATATATCCGATATCGATATAACGAGAGTTTACTGTATTCATGAAGCGACAATGTTGCTCCAGCTCGTGCCCACTGTTCAAACTACTACAGCATCAGTGGAGCGGTCATTCTCAGCACAAAAGACTGAAACGGAACAGGACTGATCAAGGACGACTTTCTTCACTGGCAGTGATCTCCATTGAGACAGAGAGACTTGGACTTCGTTTATAAGTAAAGCTAACACGATAATAATGTTTTTTTTTCTATGCTACAGTTTGTGTACAGTTATATAAAGTATATAAAGAATGCTGACATGACATTTTAAGCAAAACACGTTAAGTGTTGCCATTCAAATGGTGAATCAGCTACTCTGTGGAGTTGATGTGTTTGTAAACTGACTGTGATGACGTCAGTGCCTCACCAGCCATGAACCTCAACGCACGTCACTGATGCCAGGATAGTATACGATGTTGTTTTTAAGCAACGTTTTCTATTGAATACTATTACATACCAAACTGTTTACAGTTCATTTATACATTTTATAACTTTTAGTGCCATTTTTATCATTTTATATTTCGTATTATAGATTTTTATTACTGTATAACTGTGCCTGTAATGTATACAAAACTGTTTAATGTACAGTTCATTTATAAATCTTATACTTACCCTGCTGTCCCTGCTAACGGCCAGACGAGGTCGCCCGACACACACGCTCGGACTTAGGCGGACAGCGAAAGAAAAGAAGCAGTGTACAGTACTGCAGGAGATGTTGCCGAGATGGTATCTGCACTGTCTAACTACTGTATTGAGTGTAGTCACGCTCATTACAGTGCTGTGCGAGTGTGTGACATGCTGGCTGGCCAAATTTGTAGTACGCCTTGCCAGGTGCTTGAGCATTGCGGTGCCAGGCGTAGAATTAAAAAAAAAAAAGTGGTCGTAAGTATGAGTGGTTGTAACTCGCGCCAGTCGTAACTTTGATCTTTTATATTTAAATATGATTATATATATAAACATGTGTGAGCGAACTTCTGTATGCTTACTGAGACCTTTCCCTGTAAATATCCGCACGCGCTGTCTGCTCGAAAATGTTAAAAGGCACTGCAGTTCCGCTGCTTGGGCGACATGTAAACAGCTTCGCTGGCTAAACACATGGTCCGTGCATGTCGTGTGAATACATACTATACACTACACACAGAGCATGTCATGGAATCCGCTGGCACAGATGTACACAGATGGGTGCATGTTCCCCATGATGTTGTTAGTGCATTCCACTAAATAAATTAAGCTTGTAAATATAGCGCTCGCTTTGTGCCATCAAGTCTGGCCTTGTTCTTACAAACAAAACGTGGGCGGGAGAAAAACGCCGTTTTAGATCAACGGTTTTTGAAAACGAAGGGGTCAGCATCGTCTTGAGATAAGAGGCGGATTATTTGGAATGGAAAATTTACAGGGGGAAATGTGTTTTCAGAGGCCATGGTTGTTTAAAGATTTATCTGGTGAGCTCATCGGAATGAAATAACAACGGAATGTGACGGCCATGTTACTGTCAAAATTTGTTTATTCCGTTAAAGGACAACCGACATCACTTTTTTGTTTCCTAACTGACATCAGAAAAACGCTTTATAGCATCTAAAATACCCAAAACACGCAGGCTGATATTTTTTTTGTCAAATGCAAAATACCAATAAAAATGACTTAAAGTGTCCAAAATCTGCAAAAAATTGAGCTGTGAATTGGGCATCTTCAGAAAGTCCTGCCCTCAGTTCGTGACGTCACGCCAAGACGTCTTGCATTGCTCGACAATCAAAACAATGGCTTCAGATTCGGAGAATGTGCTTTCTTGTTACGCATCCAGTTATGAATATGATTGAAATAGTAGTTCTGAAGAGGAAAGTATAAATGTTTGCAATCGATTAAAGAAGGTCTTCCGAGTCATTTTGAGGGATCCAGACTGATGTGTAGTGTCACTGAAAATGCAGAAGATGGCGCCAGAGCTCCGTTGCAAATTGGTTGATTTTTCACTTTGGAATTTTTGTCAGCGAATATCTAATAGTTGTCTTGGTGTAACATACAACGATTCACCATTGCGTTATTTATGCCAAGACGTCTTGCCTTGCTCGAGAATCAAAACAATGGCTTCAGATTTGGAGAAGATGCTTTCTTGTTACTCATCCAGTTATGAATATGATTCAAATAGTTCTGAAGAGGAAAGCAGACATGTTTGCAATCGATTAAAGAATTTATTCCGTGTCATTTTGAGGGAGGAACTATAGCACCGAATGTGTCATCTGGGGGGGGGGGGATGTAGCACCGAAAAGAGGCAGAAGAGGGCGACAAAGCTCCGTGGAAACGGACTGATTAATTCCTTACAATTTTTGTCAGTGAATATCAAATAGATGCTCGGTGCCACACACAAGGATTCACCATCGCGTTATTTATGTTTTCCTTCTAATTTCGCCATCAACACGGATCAACACGAAGTTTTCAGACCAAGCAAAGAACCGCAAAATGCATTTAGGTGATACGAGGTATGTCCTTTCTCGCTCTAGGGCGTTCCTTCATTGACGTTACGTGAGGACTGGTCACCAACTCAAAAAAAGACTTCCGGAATATTCAGTGCGAGTTTAACACGTAAAATATAGCTGTATGCGGTGGAATCTTTGTAAAATATGCTCAGTAGAAGTCATTTGAAGCGATTTTACAAATTATGTACACAACTTGTCCGGAGACGTCGGTTGTCCTTTAAAGGGCAACCGACGTCACTTTTTTGTTTTTTAAATGACATCAGAGAAACGTTTTATAACATCTAAAATACCCAAAACACGCAGTATGATATTTTTATTCAAATGCAAAACACCCATTAAAATGACTTCTGGAATCTTATTAAAATACGCCCAGTAGAAGTCATTTGAAGCCATTTTACAAATTATGGACACAACTTGTCCGGAGACGTCGGTTGTCCTTTAAGTGTGTCGTCCCCTTTTTTTGCCCCTTTGACGGATTGATTTGAATTGACTTATCTATCACTTTGTCTTTCTATTTCACCAAAGAACAGACAAAAATGAATCATTTCCAAACTTTAAGTGCGTCAATATGACTTGCGCCACTCTATTGGAAAAACAAAAATACATAACTCATTCACTGCCAAACAATGTGCAAAAATGTGTCCCCTCCAATGTCAGGGTTTTTGTTATTGTCACTCAAATTCCAGGACCCATAGAATATTGCGTTTTAGGACTTCATAAACATTCAATTCAGAAAAAGAAACCTTAAAATCAATTTTTTCATCAGAAGAAAAGAGTTAATGTTATATGAGCTTGCAGTGAGGGCGGCTGTCCAAAATACAATGCAATAGATACATATTGGTTTATATAGTGCTTTAACAACAGCTGAATCACTAACATAGAAAAAAGGAAATGCTGCCCCCTTGTGGAAAGGAAAAAAACATTGCAGAAGCCATGTCCAGCGCTTTATTGGCACCCAAGCATGAAAAAACAAAACTCGAACAAAGTTCGGGAATGGCGCTCTACGTCATACTTTCGATTCCAGAATACATTTGTGAATGGCAGTGAATGAGTTAATTGTGATGTATACTCTGTTCAATCATTGCAACAGCCAAATACGTATTAAATAAAAAAAAAGACAAAATCAACCACCTTGATTCATTCACACTATAATGATGACGAAAGGCCCCGTTGAGAATAAATAAGCACGCAATAAAAATTAAAAAAATACAAAAAACGTTGGAGTGACTTCCAGTGGACTCGTATGCTCATAAATTCCCGTTTGCCAAATACGTTTTGTAGGTCGTGATGCCACAATATAGCTAACTATCTTTTAGCGATATGGCTGTCTGGCTGTCTAGCTATATAGCTAGCTAGCTATTAGTTATATATTGGCTAATGGGCAGTGCCCAGTGGCAGGTCTCTTTGATCTGTGATCTGTGATGGGATTAGGCGTCCCAGCCACCACAAGTCTCCCTGTTTAAAGGACAACCGACGTCTCCGGACAAGTTGTGTCCATAATTTGTAAAATCGCTTCAAATGACTTCTACTGAGCGTATTTTTCAAAGATTCCACCGCATATAGCTATATTTTACCTTTTAAGACTTGCGCTGAATATTCCGGAAGTCTTGTTTTTGAGTTGGTGACGAGTCCTCACGTCACTGAAGTCCACTGTGAGACTAATAAAGGCAAATCCAATCCAATCCAATCCAAAAACTTACCCTGTGACTGTAAAGTGACCTTGAAAGTTTTGAAAGGCGCTTATAAATGAAATGTATTATTATTATTATTATTATTATTATTATTATTATTATTATTATTATTATTATTATTATTTTTTTTTTTTTCAAAGATTCCACCGCATATAGCTATATTTTACGTTTTAAGACTTGCGCTGAATATTCCGAAAGTCTTGTTTTTGAGTTGGAGTCCTCACGTCACTGAAGGAACGGTGAAGCGTGACATCATGAACTGGGGGCGGGACATCTGAAAATGCCCAATTTTCAACTCAATTTTTTGCAGATTTTGGACACTTTAAGTCATTTTAAGTGGTGTTTTGCATTTGACTAAAAATATCAGCCTACGTGTTTTGGGTATTTTAGATGCTATAAAACGTTTTTCTGATGTCAGGAAACAAAAAAGTGATGTTGGTTGTCCTTTAAGTGAGCATGCCACATAGACAGTAGGTTATTGTAGGTCTTGTCTACCTACGCATCAACGGGCATGAAGGTGGGCCCAGCAAAGCATTGTGGAGCGCAAGTAGGGCACAGTGAGACACGAAGAACACTGTGGGCATCCACTGCATCCCGACCCATCCCCAGCCATGTTGACTCTCTTGCCACTGGATTCAGATGGGCCGGGACAAGAGAATGAGGCAGACGTCATTGCGCAACTCTCCTTCACTTTAATCAAACTCACGCGCAAGTCATCTTCACCACTAGTGAAGATGGTCATCTCTTGTCAAAGAGGACGAACACCATTTATTGGCTATCTATTAGCTATCTGGCTGGCTAGCTTTCTATCTGTTTGAATTACTTCCGGGTTGAGTGAACGCTGGCGCGTGTGGCTGCCACTGCTCATCCACAGAAAAACTTACCCTGTGACTGTAAAGTGACCTTGAAAGTTTTGAAAGGCGCTTATAAATGAAATGTATTATTATTATTATTATTATTATTATTATTATTATTATTATTATTATTATTATTATTTTCTTTATTTTTATATTTCTCGTCATTTCCAAAAACATCAGGCTTCCGACGAGTAGGAAGTTAAAAGCAACTCTATGGAAAATATCTGCTTAAAAAAAGAGAAGCTTAATGTCATTACCAGCATGCGGTTGGTAATAAATCCCATCGTTTCGGTGGTTGCCACGGGAACAGCAAATGCCCTTCTTTCGGGAACCCGAATATTTTTTCGTTTGACAAATCAAGATTCTCACTGTTGTAATCTTCTTTTTGTTTTTTATTTCTTTCTTTTGCTTTTGTTTCAGGTGGAACTGTCAGAGAGCACGTCTCACACCATCACCGATGCCTACGCTGGGAAGGAATACATCATCCAGGTACTTTCACGTCGATATCACCAATGGTAGGCACATGTTTGTGCCTTTTCCAACAATGATCCATCTTATCTCCCTGCCCTGATTGACTCCAACGATTTCATAACCTCACATTGCGCACGAATCTTCCAAATGGTGCATAGATTTTTTTTTTTTTTTGGTTTTGAACAGGTTGCCGCCAAAGACACAGAGATTGGAACATGGAGTGACTGGAGCGTGGCGGTCCATGCCACACCTTGGATCGAAGAACCCATACAGACCACCTCCACGACTGATGTGGAGTATCTCACCCGTAGGTCTCAGTCTAATCCATCATAACATTGCACGACATGTGATCATGTCATTATCATTATCATCATTATCATTATCATTATCATTATCATTATCATTTTATCATTATATTATTATATTATTATATTATTATATTATTATATTATTATATTATTATTATATTATTTTATATTAGTATATTAGTATATTAGTATATTAGTATATTAGTATATTAGTATATTAGTATTATAATTATTATTATTATTATTATTATTATTATTATTATTATTATTATTATTATTATTATTATTATTATTATTATTATTATTATTATTATTATTTTCTCCGGGTCCTCCGGTTTTCTCCCACACTCCAAAAACATGCATAGCAGACAGATTGGCCACTCCAAATTTCTTTGTGTGCCCTGCGATTGGCTGGCAACCACTTCAGGGGGTCCCCCTGCCTCGTTCCCGAAGACAGCTGAGATAGGCTCCAGCACCACCCCGCGACCCTAATGAGGAATAAGCGGTACGGAAGATGGATGGATATTACTAACACTACTACTACACACTACTATTACTACTATGGCTATTACTAGTACTATTATTATCATCATTATTATTATTATATTACTATAACTATGAATAATAATAATAATAATAATAATAATAACTGTTTACATTATTTTTATTATTGTTACCCCCCGCGACCCTAATGAGGAATAAGCGGTACAGAAAAAGGAATGGAATTGAATGGAATGGAATATTATTGTGTTTTCGTGTTTTTGTGTCTGTGCCTATCTGTACGTGTGTTTTATGGTTTTTTTTCTGATTTAACAGTGCCCTCCAGTGGGCCATCATTAGAAGTACACCCAACAAGCTCCTAATGAGCGTTAACATGCAAAACATGAAAAAGAAAAGCCTTTTGCCTCCTAACATACAAAGCAATGGGCACACACATACGCACACACACACACACACACACGTCATGAGGTATTTTGTATGAACACCGGTGAGAAGAAACAGTCATCAGCATTCTCCTCATGTTTTCTCTCCCTCCCAGCTGATGCTCTTCCACCCTCGCTCCCTCTTCCACTCTTTTTTTTTTCTCTCCATGTATTGATCACCATTTCGGTCGTTATTATCTACTCCATGTCCTTGTCAGGCCTCTTCACAAACTGCTGCATTTCACATAATCCATTACCTGCAAATCTGTTGCCAGTGCGAGCAACGCAAAAAAAATATCCGCCAGATTCGTCAATCACGTGGATTTTTTGTCGTTCATCTGCATGAATTAGAACAAAGAAAAATCCAGTAGAGTGCTTTTGCAGTTTTTATTTTTATTGTTTATTTTTTGCGGGTATCTTTTTCTGCTGTTTCTGGTTTGATTAGTGTGTCAGCTATCCCTCACGGAGACGAGGGTACGTTTGGCAGCATGTTCCGCTTGTCATTTGGCATCAAAAAAGGAGAACGGCGCAGACAGACAGATGAAATCTCATCCTGGGCGATACCTCCATCGCTCAAATGCTCCCCCCCCCCCCCCCCCCCAAATCCTCCCATGCTCTCCACGCAAAAAGCAGTTTGCGGGAGGAAGCCTTTTCAATAGTCTGGCTTGTCAGCGAGACAGAGAGTGAACGGCGTCTGATGGATCCCATTTCATATCAGATACGATGCGTGCGCCCGCCCGCAATCTGCCGATTCTGCGTTTGACGACCTGTTCAGAAAAGCACATTTGAAAATTCAAATTTGCCTGCTGTCTGTTTTCAAGACGTCAGGGCACATGAAAATTCAACATGGATCCTTTGGAATTCCATCATATGGATCTCATCTTTTGTTATTAATCTTTTTATACAGGTAACATCTGATTTATGACCGAGTTCCGTTCCGACCAAACAATTGTAAGTCAAAATGGTCGTAAGTCGAAATCCATTCAAAATGGTCAATTGCTGTGCAAGACTGAGATGCTGGCTGGCTGGCTGGCCTAAATTCTCATCCAATTTTAAAAATAGGGTCTGGAGGTCGTGGTCGTAAGTATAGGTGGTCGTAAGTCAAGCCGGTCATAAATCAGATGTTAGCTGTATTTCTTTTCACACAGATTATCGCTGATTGACAAGTGTCGACCTAGCAGCTAGGTTAGCTTTGGTTAATTAATGTTAGCTTCAGCTATTGTTAAAGCGTTATATAAATGAAGATATGTCTTGGATTATATTTTGTACAGCCACCCCCATTTCAAGGTCAGATAAAGCAAGATTTGTCGATGAAAAGGTTTCTTCAGCCGTCATCTGTACTTCTTTGAAGGTGTCGGACGTTTCGCTTCTTATCCAAGAAGCTTCGTCAGCAAACTAAAGTCTTACTGGTAGTTTAGGCTCTGTATATATATCCCTAGTGTCCAGACATGGCGGTGCCGGACTCTGCTATGATAGTTCCCTGCTCTCGGGTTGGGGGGAGCAGAGGACTACTCCCTGCCACTCCACTGATTGTTCCTATTGTCCTGACGAACGACTGACCTGAATGCCCCACTTCCACCGGTATCACCTCATCAGTATTTCTAATCTTATTTTGCCTAAGTAGGCTGTTGTACGAACGATCCAAATTGAACCTCAACCCACCAAACCGGTTTAATAAAGGATTTAGTTGTTTTACGAAAATTGCTTCTTTTACTCCCCTTTCAAACCATCTATGTTCTATTTTAACCTCATTGTCGTCAAATGGGTGGTTGCTAGCTTTTAGGTGCATATGGACTGCAGATTCGATCCTAACCACCCTTTACAACACAAACTAGGAGTTATCAGAACCCTCCAGCATAGGGCTAACCTAAAACCAACAAGCGTTGAAGGTAGAGAAAACATATCAGGAGAGCACTCACAAACTGTGGGTACCCTCAGTGGTCATTTAACAAATGTCAGAAAGAAAGAATAGGGACTGAAACCAATAATTCTGAAGACACACAAAGGAGAGGAGTAGCAGTACCTTACATTGCAGGAGTCCTTTGGCAACACAAAATTCCCACTTATTTCAAACCGTTAAACACTTTAAGGCAGAAATTAGTGCATCCAAAAGATAGGCTGCCAAATGAAAAACAAAGTAATGTAGTTTATTCAATACATTGTAAGAATGAAAATTGTAAAGAGCAGTACATTGGGGAGACTAAACACATTCTCAAAAAAGACTTTATCAACATCACAGGGATAATACTAGTGGGCCTCAATTGGCAGTACATATGCACCTAAAAGCTAGCAACCACTCATTTGACTTTTGAATGTTTATGTCGTCCTAAAACTCAATATTCTGTTGTTTGTGGAATTTGAGTGACAATGACAAAAACCCTTGCTCTGGAGTGGACACATCGTCTGGCAGTGAATGAGTTACCGTATTTTTCGGATTATAAATCGCAGTTTTTTTCATAGTTTGGTCGGGGGTGCGACTTATAAATCGGAGCGACTTATATATGCTTTTTTTTATTACTGTATATCATTTCGCATGTTATTTTCACATTAAACCGCAAGAGCGCGCTCTAGGCCTGTGCTGATATTGTGGTGTTGAAACATCTGTGAGCCGTCAAAATCTGTGAGCGCAGAGACAGTAGCCTACACATTTCTATAACAGGTGTTACAGGGAAATCTGTGACCCGTCAGAATCTGTCGTCCCTGCGGTCGCGGTTTCTGGAGGGTCAGATTTTTCTGTAACACCTGTTATTTATAAACACAACTGAGAAGGGCTGAATAAAAATGGCACCGAAAAGTAAGTCATATTCTGCAGTTTACAAGCTTACAAGCAGATAGTGAAATATGCAGCCGAAAATGGCAATCGAGCAGTAGAAAGAAAGTTTGGAGTGAGCGAAAAACTTGTAAGGGACTGGCGACAAGCAGAGGTTACGCTTACTGAAATGAAGAAAACAAAAAAAGCTCATCGCGGGCGAAAAGCTAGGTGGCCGCAGTTGGAGGAACGAGTTCACGCATGGGTGCTTAAACAGCGTGCTGCTGGGAGAGGTTTGTCAACGGTGCAGTTGCGTCTCCACGCCCAGGAGATGCATATAAATGGCTTTGCAGGAGGACCTTGGTGTTACCGCTTCATGCAACGCAAACGCCTCTCTGTCAGAAATCTTTCTCACAAATAAATTCTCCCCAAAAATGCGACTTATCCTCCAGTGTGATGTTTTTTTCTTCTTAATTATGCATTTTTCGGCTGGTCCGACCTATAATCCGTAGCGACGTATAATCCAAAAAATAAGGTAATTGCCCAACTGTATGAGAGGAGAGAAACTTTAGCGCAGTTCGCTAAGAGGCTAATTGCAGATCTCTCCCTTGATGATTTGGTGTCTTATTGTCACCCGAAATACAAAAAAAAGTCTTTGTGAGATCAGCCCCCTGTGCGCATGCTTGATAAATTTCTCAATTTTCCTCTTTGAAATTGTCACATCCTCCTGTGCTCCAGGAGCCTGCCCCTCCCCTCCTGTCTCATCCTCCTCTGTGCCTGGAGGGGGCCCCTCCCCTCCCTACTCTCCGAACTCACTCACCTGTTCCTCAGAATCAGAATCAGAATCATCTTTATTGCCAAGTATGTAGAACACACAAGGAATTTGTTTCCGGTAGAACACGCTGCACTAGTATCGTCGTCAAAAAAAACTGCTAAGTGGCACTATACAGTTCCATTTTGGCTACTGTTGAAAGAGTTGAAAGAGTTCAAAGAGTTAATGGCTTGGGGGAAGAAGCTGTTTAAATGTCTGCTGGATTTGGTGTGCATGGATCGGTAGCGCCTGCCTGAGGGGAGTAGCTGGAAAAAGTGGTGGGCAGGGTGCGGAGGGTCCAATAGGATTTTCCGCACCCTAGTTTGGATTCTTGCAGTGTGCAAGTCCTCGAGAGTGGGTAGGGCGGTGCCAATGATTTTTTCCGCCGTCCTAACTGTCCGTTGAAGTCGGATTTTGTCCATTTTTGTGGCGGCCCTGAACCAAACGGTGATGGAAGAACACGGGATGGATTCGATGACAGCCATGTAGAAATGTTGCAGCACCTCCTGTGGCAGGCCATGCTTCTTTAGCAGCTTAAGGAAGTACATTCTCTGTTGGGCCTTTTTCAGGATAGAGTTGTGTTGACCTCCCACTTCATGTCCTGGGAGACTGTGATTCCCAGGAACTTGAAGGTCTCAACGGTTGACACCAGGCAGTTGGATAGTGTGAGGGGTAGCTGTGGTGATGGATGTTTCCTGAAGTTCACGATCATCTCAACTGTCTTGAGCGTGTTCAGCTCCAGGTTGTGACGGCTGCACCAGAGCTCCAGCTGCTCCACTTGTTGTCGGTACGCAGAATCGTCGCCGTCTTTGATGAGACCAATGACCGTGGTGTCGTCTGCGAACTTTATGAATTTGACAGCTGGGTGCGTTGAGGTGCAGTCGTTCGTGTAGAGAGAGAAGAGCAATGGAGAGAGGACGCATCCCTGCGGGGCTCCAGTGCTCGTGGTTCGTGTTGTGGATGATATATTTCCCAGTCTGACCTGTTGTGTCCGTCCTGTCAGGAAGCTGAGGGTCCACTGGCAGATCGTGGTGGACACACCAAGCTGGAGAAGTTTGGGGATGAGGAGTTCTGGGATGATGGTATTGAACGCAGAGCTGTAGTCCACAAACAGGATCCTTGCGTAGATTCCTGTGTTGTCAAGGTGGTCGAAGATGTGGTGCAGTCCGATGTTGACTGCATCCTCCACAGACCTGTTTGCCCGGTAGGCAAACTGAAGAGGATCTAGAAGAGGTCCGGTGATGTTCTTTAGGTGGTTCAGCACGAGGCGTTCAAAGGACTTCATGACCACAGACGTCAGAGCGACAGGTCTATAGTCGTTCAATCCCGAGGGTGCTGGTTTCTTTGGAACTGGTAGACTAGTAGACTGTTTGAAGCAGGATGGGACTTCACACTGCTCCAGGGATCTGTTGAAGATTTGTGTGAAGACCGGAGCCAGCTGGTCAGCGCAGACTCTCAGGCAGGAGGGGGACACTCTGTCAGGTCCTGCAGCTTTCTTGATCTTCTGCTGCTTGAAGAGCCGTCTAACGTCCAGTTCGTGGATCTGTAGGGCAGAGGGCGGAGATACGGTAGTTTCTGGTAGTGGTGGGCAGACCAGGGAAATGGTGGTGTCCTTTTCAAATCGGCAAAAGTATGTATTTAACTCATCAGCCATACCATTGTTGTACACTGCTTGGGGGGAAGGTAAACGATAATTTGTTATTCCTTTCAGGCTATTCCACACCGATGCAGAGTCGTTAGCGGAGAACTGTTTGTTAAGCCTCTCCGCATAACTTTTCTTTGCGATGTTAATTTCCTTCGTCAGCCTGTTTCGGGCGAGTTTGTAAACTGCTCGATCGCCGCTTTTAAATGCGGATTCTTTCTCTTTCCTAAACTGCCTGAGTTTGGGAGTGAACCATGGCTTGTTGTTGTTGAATGAGCGGAAGGACTTTGTTGGTACACACATGTCCTCACAGAAACTGATGTATGATGTTACAGTGTCTGTGTATTCATCCAATGTGCCCGTTGAAGTTTCAAAGACGCTCCAATGAGTGCAGTCTAAGCATTCTTGTAGCGATAACTTTGCTTCATCTGTCATGCTTTAACTGTCTTGACTACCGGTTTTACACATTTGAGTTTCTGTTTGTATGTGGGAATTAAGTGGATTAAATAGTGGTCAGAAAGACCCAATGCTGCATGCGCAACAGACCGGTATGCGCCTTTGAGTGCTGTGTAACAGTGATCTAGAATGTTTTCTCCTCTGGTGAAACAGTCAATATGCTGCTTATATTTGGGAAGTTCACGGTTTAAACGTGTTTGATTAAAATCGCCCAAAATGATCAGGGGTGATTCTGGATATTTTAGTTCGAGATGGTTTACATGGTCCGCTAGCGTTTGTATACACGCGTTAGCATTAGCTTGTGGCACGATGTACACGGCAAGGAGAATAAAGGAAGCGAACTCACGTGGCGAGTAGAATGGCTTGCAGTTGAGAGACAGCGATTCCAAACCAGGGCTGCAGTGTGCGTCGAGCATCGTGACATCGGTGCACCATTCTTCGTTGATGTAGAAGCATAGTCCACCGCCTTTGGATTTCCCCGATTGCTCCGTGTCACGGTCGGCCCGAAGGAGACGGAATCCGGGTAGGTGTAGCGCGGAATCCGGGTGGCGGTCACTGAGCCAGGTCTCAGTGAAGCACAGCGCAGCAGAGCGGGCAAACGTTTTATTGGTCTTTGTGAGAAGCAGAAGTTCGTCCATCTTGTTTGGTAGTGAGCGTAGATTAGCGAGGTGGATCGATGGGAGCGGCGTTCGAAATCCACGCTGCCGTAGCTTGACGAGCACGTCGGCTCGCTTCCCCCTCCTACGCCGGCGTCTCAAAGCTCCGTACAGAGCTGCTACGCCGCTCGCGAGCAGCCCCGAAAAACCTTGCAGATTTTGGTGTGTCGGTGAAAATAGTCCAAGAGTGGATTCCCCAATGCTCAGTAACTCTTCCCTCGTGTAACTGAGTCGCGTAGTATCGCAAAAAACAAATGAAAATGACAAAACCAGGAACAGTACTAGGGAGCGTGTGACCGAGGCTGCCATCCGCGGCGCCATCTTGGATCAAGCCTCACTCCGTTAATTGTGCCTTCTGGCTATAAAAGCCACCCATACCGTTCGGTCAGTGCCGGTGTATTCTCCGAAGTTCCCCGTCACCCAGCCGCACGCTGGTCTGTTTCGCTGTTTCTCCTCCATTGCCTGATTTCCTGTTTTGCCTTATGTGTCTCAGTAAAGACTCTTATTGAATCACTGTCTCCACCGTGTATTTCGGATCCAACTCTTACTACTTCCCGTCGTCCCTCGATTTCGGTCACCACTCCTCGAGCGGACGTGACAGAAATGATTGTTTTTCCTCATTGGTGGATGGCCAGTTCTCCTGCTCTCAGGCCGGTCGTTTCTAGTTTGTAGCATCCCATCACCGCCTCTGCTCGTCATCCCATCATCCTCTTTATTTATTTATTTATTTATTTATTTATTTTTTTGTCAGCCCACTCAAAAAGCAAACTGCTTTGCGGGAAGTTTATTGCTGTTGTTCTAAGTACCCTGCTTTGCTCGCTCTCTCGCTTTCTCTCTCTCTTTCGTGTTCTCTATTTCACATCTGGCTGCTTCCTCCTGCTATCTCCTCAACCCCCCCACGCTGTGAAACTCATTAATTGGAGGAGGGAAATGATATTCGCTTTCCATTCCACCTAAAAATAATTTATCTTCTGCTATGTGGCCTCACTGCTCCCCCAAACCTGAGAGTAGGGACGTATTTTCTTGCATCTGCAAAGGGTGATGATTGTAAAAATATATACAGTGAGACCTCAACTTACGAACTTAATTGGTTCCCAGACAGAGTGTATAAGGCGAAAAGTGTGTATCTCCCAAAAAAAAAATCCCATAGGAAACCATTAAAATGGGAATAATGCGTTCCGGGGTTTCGATAAAATATAGTTTTTAACTAAATAAGCCTTAAAACTACACACAACATACCTTATTCTATGTATAATAAATGTGCTATTGTATTGTAATGAAAGAAATACACTGCATTGTATCATAAAGTCACAAAGAGAGGCACATTACATGAGGACTGTAATTAAAGAAATAAACTGTGCTGTAAAATAAAGTTTTTTCAACTTCTTCGATTGCCCGAGACCGTCGCTTTGAGAGCACGGAAACACCTTTTGCAACAGACGCACCTTTGATGGCTTCTGTGTTCCGGAGAATGGGAGCAATGGTTGACTTAGCATAGCCGTGCTCGGCCACTAAATCACACAAACGCACACCTCGTTCGTGTTTTTCAATTATCTCCTTCTTCTCAGCGACGGTAATTTTATTTTGTGTCTACCTAGGCTGAACACGAGCCTGTGATGGTTTTTTTTCGGTCCCATAGTGAAATTATCAGCAAAAAGCTCCAAGTAGGCGATCGACGTGTGCATTCAATGAAAGGGGGTGTGCAAAGTAGCGCCGGCTGGAGCGCTATTCGGTCGTGTGCTTCCGCCGAAGATCACTTCGTCAGCCGTGGTGGGTGTGTATTATGAAAATAGTGCTTATTATAAGGTTTAATTTTCATAAATTAGAGGTTCTTAAGACGAAAAATTTGTAAGATAAGGTGTTTGTAAGTTGAGGTCTCACTGTATACAGGTAACATCCGACTTACATCCGAGTTCCGTTCCGACAAAATAGTCGTAAGTCGAAATGGTCGAAGTCGATATGCATTCAAAATGTTGAATAGAGACTCGGAGGCTAAATTACATGCAAACTCCCCCCTCTCTTGTGCGATCACATGGTCGATTGTTGTACGAGAGTGAGATGCTGGCTGGCTGGCAATTGTCGTACGCGTTTCCGGCCTGCTAACGCGTTGCGGTGCCAGGTGTAGAATTAAAATGTTTAAAAAATAGGGTCTGGAGGTCATGGTTGTAAGTACCAGTGGTCGTATGTTGAGCTGGTCATAAGTCGGATGTTACCTGTATATATCTCTATATGTCATTAATTCTAAAGCCCCACCCCCATTTTTTTAAATTTTTGACCTTTTTTGAGGCTGTAAAATAACCCAAATCGTTTTGCTTTCTGACGACTTCACATGGATAAAACGTTTTTTTAAAAAAAGACCTTCTTGCAGTTTCCAGTCACCAAGATATCAACATTTGCTGTTATGTTATTCCGATGATGTGTTTTTTTATCTGTATTTTTGTTGTTGTTGTCGGGGTAAAGCAACAACAAAAAACACACCTATCGGCTTTTCTGTTTCTCTTTGGATTTGTTGTCTTTTGTTTTGTTATTTTTTAATCCGACATTCATAACGGCTTATTTCTCTGATCTTATTTTGTAAACTATGATATGTAACTTTAACATTGAAGAAAAGTTTATTATTTAATAATAATAATAATGAATTAATAATAAAAATTAAAAAATATTAATGTATGTATTTAGCAGTAGAATGTCGTTTTACCTGTACCTGGGGTCTTTTTTATAGCTGTATATACAATGACAGATTTGATCCATTAAATGTGACCATTTCACAATGAATGATGACGACGCTGGCTCTCATTTAAATATTTTGTTTAATATTCGCCAAATGGTTCCTTTTACGTAAAAAAGAAAGAAAGCAAACTAATCAATGACATCTTATTATTGTTTTTTTTTTTTTTTGTGAACAGCGCGAAACTCACAACAATTTGGAACATACAAACAGTTTAGCACTTTAATTTCTTCCCCTTTTACCATTCCTAAACCTACATATGCAAAACCCAAAAAATAAATAAAATTAAAAAATACATAAAAAATAAATTACTTGTTTACTTTAGTCAACATATCAAAATTTATTGAGATTTGTATGGTTATAATTTTATTTGCTGTTGTTATGTTGTATATATACAGTAAAGTCTCGTTATATCGATATTCAAGGGAGTCCGAAAAAATATCGATATAACCGGGACTATCGATATATCCGACCCTGTTTGCATGTAATTTTCTCCGTACGTGCATAGAAATAGTATCGATATAACCGGGACTATCGATATATCCGATATCGATATAACGAGACTTTACTGTATATATATATACAGTAAAGTCTCGTTATATCGATATTCAAGGGAGTCCGAAAAAATATCGATATAACCGGGACTATCGATATATCCGACCCTGTTTGCATGTAATTTCCTCCGTGCGTGCATAGAAATAGTATCGATATAACCGGGACTATCGATATATCCGATATCGATATAACGAGACTTTACTGTATATATATATATATATATATATATATATATATATATATATATATATATATATATATATATATATATATATATATATATATATATTGTTGTTATATTTTTGTATTTATTCATCCATGTATTCATTTATTCATTTGTGTGTTATTTAGTTATGTATTTATTTATTTGTTTACATGTGTTTTATTTATTTATTTATTTATTTATTTATTTATTTATTATTCATTTATTCACTTATTTATTTTACTTACTATCCATCCATCCATTTTCCGATCTGCTGACCCTCACAATTGTCGCGGAAATGAATCGCTGTCGATTTCATGTCCTGCACTTTGGCTCACTTTCATCCTAGAAGACGGGATGAATTTCAGCCATGAAAAGGGAAAAAAAACAATGGAGTAATTCCTCCCCCTCAGCACGAAGTACTGCACTGTATTACTTCTGGTCCACTTCCATAAGAAATATTTTTCTTGTCCAGTTCACTTCATAACTGCTTCAACAAGTCTCCTATTGATTTCTTGTGCAGATTACAATCAATTTTTTTTGCACTGAAATGCATTGTCCTTTCTCTTTCCATCCTTTGCGATCAGGGGCCTTTTTTTATGTCCTTCAATACATAACTATATCAATCCAATGGCAATTATTTACGCGTGCGTGTGTTTCCTGACAGAGACAAAGACCTCACCCATCCCTTCGTCCAACGCGCCACATAAGGCTGAACCGCCAGTGGGGAGGGCTGCCAAACTTCTCAGCTTCTTCTCACCTCTTTTGTTAGTCATGCTGCTACTCATCGTGTAGTGAGTATACACACACACAAACACATGTGCACATGCATACACACACAGATACTCGATCACCACTGGCATTGATGCGTGTTGAAATTGATGATGGGCACAGCTCCTCAGTCACACATCAGCCAGGCGACGCATGTCCATCGATGGCCAGACACATTTAGAAGGTTCGGGCGAATGTGTCTCACAAAACAACTGAAGTAGAAGTTCATTTCTTTTCCGACCAAGCCCCCCCCATCCCTCATCCGACACGCACCCCCACAAAGGGACGGAAGTAAAATCCAATCTGACAGCTTCAGATTCCATTTATTTATCCACTTTTAAAGCATGTGCTAATCGTGTGTTTGCTTTAAAGGTTTTGTATGCATAAATAACTGCATACATAAATGCATAAATAAATGCATGAATTTAATAAATAAATGAATGAATGAATGAATGAATGAATGAATGAATGAATAAATAAATAAATAAATAAATAAATAAATAAATAAATAAATAAATAAATACGTAAATAAATAAATAAATAAATACATACATACATACATACATACATACATACATACATACATACATACATACATACATACATACATACCTACCACCGGAAAATATGGTACTAACATTTTTTTTATGTTTTTACCTTTTGCTTCTCTGTCTAGATGTAAATGTCTTCAAGGGGAGGTTAAGTAGTCAGAAGAAGAAGAAGGCTGGATCTTTGTTTTCTCTTTTGCACAAGTCCCAAGGTTACAGTGCATTGATCATTTCTCTCATTCATACACCCAATCGCCAGGATGACTTGGACAGTAACCCCACCCCCCATGCAGCAGGATCAATTCATAATGACGTACAAGATCTTCAGAGAAGCTCTTTTGGCCGTGTTGTCATCTCCACCGTCTTCATCAGCAGCAACAATTAGAAGCTTCGCTGTCAAAACACTTGTCGTCTAACAGCGCCCGCCATGCTGGCTTGGATTTGGATTTTCTTCTCTGCTCCTATTATCATTTTATTTTCATTATATATATAAACGGTTTCGAGCGATTTCATT
Organism: Hippocampus bargibanti; assembly: GCF_051943395.1. Lineage (NCBI taxonomy): Eukaryota > Metazoa > Chordata > Actinopteri > Syngnathiformes > Syngnathidae > Hippocampus > Hippocampus bargibanti. The sequence continues at coordinate 2,164,197 of NC_142751.1, read as the reverse complement.
TCTATATGTGTGTGAAAACGCAGTTGAATTCACACACACACAAACGCGTAAAAGTGGAGCATGTGCGTGCGTGCGCATGTGTTTTGAGTGCCCAGCCCGCTGTCCCTGTGCCCCATACAGCTAAACTGTCATGCCAAAGACTAAACTCGACCCCCTCCACTGCGTTAATAAAAATCCCCCCCAACATTCGCCGATTTTAAACGTCATGAATGGTGTTTGCCCAATCAAGGGGGAGGGGCACAAAAGTGATGATGCTATTTGAACCCACCCCAGGCATTCAAAATTCTATATCTTCTTTGGTAGGGTGTCGCGAACAATCACTTGCAAGAGTCACAAAAGTCGGACAATTTGCTTGCATCTGCCAAGGGTGATGATTGTAAAACAAAAAAAATATATATACAGGTAACATCTGACTTACATCCGAGTTCCGTTCCGGCAATACGGTCGTAAGTCGAAATGGTCGAAGTCGATATCCATATCGGAGGCTAAATTACATGCAAACTCCCCCCTCTCTTGTGCGATCACATGGCACACTGACAATTGTCGTACGCGTTGCCGGCCTGCTAATGCGTTGCAGTGCCAGGTGTAGAATTAAAATGTTTAAGAAATAGGGTCTGGCGATCATGGTCGTAAGTACGAGTGGTCGTATGTTGAGCTGGTCATAAGTCCGATGTTACCTGTATATATCTCTATATGTCATTAATTCTAAAGCCCCACCCCCGTTTTGTTTTAATTTTAGATGTTTTTTGAGGCTGTAAAATAACCCAAATCGGTTTGCTTTCTGACGCCTTCACATGGATAAAACGTTTTTTAAAAAAAGACCTTCTTGCAGTTTCCAGTCGCCAAGATATCAACGTTTGCTGTTATGTTATTCCGATGATGTGTTTTTTATCTGTATTTTTGTTGTTGTTGTCGGGGTAAAGCAACAACAAAAACACACCTATCGGCTTTTCTGTTTCTCTTTGGATTTGTTGTCTTTTGTTTTGTTATTTTTTAATCCGACATTGATAACGGCTTATTTCTCTGATCTTATTTTGTAAACTATGATATGTAACTTTAACATTGAAGAAAAGTTTATTATTTAATAATAATAATAATAATAATGAATTAATAATACAAATTTAAAAATATTAATGTATGTATTTAGCAGTAGAATGTCGTTTTACCTGTACCTGGGGTCTTTTTTATAGCTGTATATACAATGACAGATTTGATCCATTAAATGTGACCATTTCACAATGAATGATAACGACGCTGGCTCTCATTTAAATATTTTGTTTAATGTTCGCCAAATGATTCCTTTTACGTAAAAAAAGAAAGAAAGCAAACTAATCAATATACATTATATATGTGTGTGTGCGTGTGTGTGTGTATATATATACAGTAAAGTCTCGTTATATCGATACTCAAGGGAGTCTGAAAAAATATCGATATAACCGGGACTATCAATATATCCGATCCTGCGCCGAACTGCATTAAACAAAAGCCGCCAAAAGAGGGCAGCCAAGCGCCATATAAGAAACGGAGCTGGCCATTAGCTCCCTTTTTTGTTCCCCCAATGTTGCCTCAAAATGGCACATATAATTCTTTAATGATTGTAAACATGTATGCTTTAATCTTCAGAACTACAGTGTATTTGAAACATATTCATAACTGGATGTGTAACAAGAAAGCATATTATCCGAATCTGAAGCCATTGTTTGGATTCACAAGCAATGCAAGACGTCTTGGCGTGAAGTCATTTTTATTTGCATTTGAATAAAAAGTGACATCGGCTGTCCTTTAATACACAGTATGGAATGTTAATAATTTTCAAAATCATCGCGCTTCAGCAGACAAAACAAGAAACATTGTTGCAAAAAACGATTGCATTCATATACAGTACAGTGGGCATGTACATAACACAACAGGGAAACTGTAACGCTTACATCTTACTGTATTATGTATACAATTTAAAAAAGTCATCAATCTTCTTCTGCTTCCCATTTTTACCTTTTAACACAAACACTTCAATCTCGTCTGCTACACACGAGCTAGCGTCTGAAAATGAAAATGGCTCTGCTACACGAGTGCTGGGCACGTAACCAAGTCACCTGACCAAGTCGACCAATGGCGCGACTGATGGCGTGACACGTAACCAAGACACGTGACCAAGTTGACCAATGGCGCGACCGATGGCGTGTCACGTGACAAAGTCACACGGCCAAGTCGACCAATAGCGCGACGGATATATCGATGTAAACAACAAAAATGGCCGGCGGGGGATGAAAAGGAGCACCGTAATAACCGGATTATCGTAACAACCGGGTATCGTACTAAACGGTACTAATTATACATAAAAAGACTAGAAATGTGCAAGGGAAACGAAAATAATATCGTAATAAGCGGTACTATCGATATAACCGATATCGATATAACGAGACTTTACTGTATATACAGTAAAGTCTCGTTATATCGATATTCTCGGGAGTCCGAAAAAATATCCATATAACCGGGACTATCGATATATCCGACCGACCCTGCGCGCTTCTTCCTCATTAGGGTCACGGGGGTTGCTGGAGTCTATCTCAGCTGTCTTCGGGCACGAGGCGGGGGACACCCTGAATTGGTTTCCAGCCAATCGCAGGGCACACAAAGATATACAACAGTCACTCTCACACTCACACCGTGAGACAATTTTGAGTGGTCAATCTGCCTGCCATACATGTTTTTGGAGTGTGGGAGGAAACCGGAGGACCCGGAGAAAACCCACGCGGGTCCGGGGAGAACATGCAAACTGCTCTTTGTGCACGTCTTTTGCTTTAAAAGTACCTGGCTCTTTCTCTTCGTTATTCTGACAAGTCTGGCAGGCCAATATGGAGACAGAGAACAAATCAATACACTATCTAACTGCTGTCTGCTGGTTTGCACATGCCCGCAATGCTCATTCTTCCATTCATCTTTGTGCTTTTTTCCCATTTCTCATTTTATCCATATGTAATTTTACTCAAGGTAATTACTACTTTCCAAATATGCTGACCGGAAATGTTGCCTCTCATGTTCGGCATTAGTCACACTTCTCCTACTGTGCATCTCATTACGAGTTCAGTCAGAAGAGAGCACCGGTTGAACTCTTCACCTGGCATTCGGATCAGACTTTAATTAAATGGCGATTGAAACGGTCAGCGACGCTCTTTGTCTGAGGCCAAGACGTGATCCACATTAACCTCTATCGAGTGTGTGGAGAGAGGAAGGGGGCAGGGGGGGACAGAAAAGCCATCAAAAAGCCTGACGGCCTTGCTCAGCTCTAATGACGGCTTTGACCTTCCATTGATAAATAGATGAACGACACACTCTATCCTTCTGTCTCGGGCATCCGGCAGCCTTTCTTCCCCTCGACTGTTTTCATCACGCCAAAAATCAGTGTTGTGCTTACCTTAAAATTAAAAAGTAATCAGTAAGAGTATTCAATGCTGCCCAAAATGTCTCAAAATATTTGTAATATAAACCGCCGTGTGTATATTATTTGTGTTTCGGTTCACGTGAGGGAAGCAGATAAACATCTCTCAATGCTCTGTCCGTGGTGCTGAAGTTCCGATAGTGTCACATTTCATGGATGAATGCTGGCTGGCTGGCTGGCTGGCTGGCTGGATGGATGGATGGATGGATGGATGGATGGATGGATGGATGGATGGAAGGATGGATGGAAGGATGGATGGAATGTTGAATGGATGGATAGGTGATGGATGGATGGATGGATGGGTGGGTGGATGGATGGATGGATGGATGGGTGGATTGATGGATGGATGGACTTTCTTGTCTTTTTATCTTCGCAGGGGTTGCGGCGGGGGGACCGGAGCATATGCCAGCCGTCTTCGAGTACACCTTGAACTTCTTGCCAGCCAATTACAAGGCACACACACACACGGACGAACAACCGTTCAAGCTCACATTGACACTGATGGATAGTTGAAATTGTTCCATTTGCCTGACACACATGTTATCAGAATGTAGAGGGAAACGGCAACACGCAGAGAAAAGCCACACAGAGCATGCAATATTTTTTTTGAAATGTGGGGAGCTGGAATCTAACCCTGTGCCTCTGCACTGTTGTCACGTTTTGCGAGGTGGTGATGGTGGGTGCGGATCCCAAGAAGCAGGCAGGAGGGAGCAGGAGGTTGTTTGACAAATTGTATTAAAATAAAGGTCAGCAGGAACAAAATGTAAAACATCAAAATCATCTGAATAGAAAAAAATACAAAGTAGCAAAAGAAGACCAAGAGTAAAACCCCGCCAAGGTTAAACAAACACGTACACGATGCATGCAGCAACCAAGCAGCAAACAAACAATGAATCGGCACCGGCTGATCGTGCCAGGTGTCCTTTTAAGTGTCATTGATTATAACGACCAGCACCTGCGAGGCTGCCGGCAGGGCTGACGTCGCTACCCGCTGGTCACCAATCTGATCGGGACGACCAGCACCTGTGCAGGTGCAAGCGGGGCCGACAGCACCCCCCGTTGGTCGCCAACCAGATCATGACAACTGTGAAGCAGCAGTGCCTCTCATTGTTAAATTAAAATAAAATAAATTAATGGGGATTTTAAATGTCGTTCTAAAATTGAATAGCATTAATTACATTTTTTTGGGAAGTGATAATTGTGTAATGCTGAGCTGTGCTCATAATGTCAACGGGAAAATGCGGTCATCGATGATAACAAGTAGGTCCGTACAGAGTAGTGCATGAATATTCCGCGTAGAGTCGCAAGTGAGTCAGATGCACTCTTGGGCGACTCTGGTTGAATCCGAAGAAAGCGTTTTTGCGTGTGAGCGTCGATGTCAGTGTGTTTTGCAGCCACTTCCACGACAAGACGATGAGGTGAGTGGCATTCTTATGATTGGCTGGAAAAAATAGATCCGTGCACGATATCATGCAATTATATTTTGATGGTAAAACGTTGTTGATTAATCGACGAATGGAGTCTATGTTACTGAGCCCATGCAGCAAGCATCAGTCAATTGGCTTGTTAGCCAGCTAGCTCGCTCCGAGCTAGCCGACACTCGAGAGAAGGTCGATTTGATTTTTTTTTTCTTAGCAGGATCAATAAAAACGATGCTGTATTTATAAGCCAGTTGCAGATTTTGTGGGTGCTGCATTTAATCGTGTTTCTCACTGTTGTTTAAACTTCACTCAATTTTTTATTGATTTTTTTCGAACAGTTAGAATAGGGAAAACATGGTCACATTGAGCATCATCAGAGCCAAACATCAAAGCATACATAGATCAAATAACCAGCTCAATAAAACGTTTTACATTTCTTGCAATTCTGCTGAAGCAATGTCCTGTTCACTGTGCCATATGAGAAAGAAAAAAATAGATAAATAATGAAATAGAAATAATACAATGAAATAATAAATAATAGTACTGGTAATTATAATAATAGCAATAATTAACAATTTTGAACCAAAACACTAATTTATTTAAAATAATAATAATGAAATATCGATGAAAAGGTTTCTTCAGCCGTCATCTGTACTTCTTCGAAGGTGTCGGACGTTTCACTTCTTATCCAAGATGCTTCTTCAGCGAACTAAAGTCTTACTGGTAGTATAGGCCTTATATATATATATATATATATATATATATATATATATATATATATATATATATATATATATATATATATATAATATCAGCTAATTTAAAAGTCTTGCTGGGATGTAACTTAGAAAAGGCCACTTTTCCAACTTGAAACCCAAAAAGACGACTAATCGCAAAAAAAAACAAAAACATTGTAGCAAAGTATTAAGTATTTTTTTTATTACTTCATTTATCGTAAATATCCCTTCTGATGATTTTGCTCCAGTTGTCGTTGGTCCATATACTGTTCGGCATGTTGCACAATGCAATGTTTGCGTTGCGTCGTCTGCTACAAGCCACGTGAATGCCTCTTTCCACGATGCTTATAATAATAATAATAATAATAATAATAATAATACGTTTAATTTCTAAGCACCTTTCAAGACTCTTAAGGACACTTTACCGTCACGGGATAATGTACGTTTAGGTTTTGTAGCGTCATGAATTTTGTTGAATCTTTCTTCTGGGGCTGAGGTTCTGTGCATCTACTTTGGAGAATGATAAACAAATGCACGACCTTATAACGCTCGGGTAAGTCCGGAAGCACAAATCAGGCTTCAGAGTAGCTGCCGTGCCAAGTATGAAAATTGCCAAACAAACCGACATTCCGAAATTTCCAAACCAAACGAGGATTTTGAAATCGAAATACATTATTCCGATTCAAACGTTTGCTTTATTGAAAAAAAAAGCAAACGTTTGATTTGAAAAAATATGTATTTATTTTGTTTCTTTTCAAAAAAGTTGTCGGCCACCTGGGCGGAGGCGTTTTGTTAGTTGTACACCCGACATAAAAGTTGCACGCCCCGGTTGTCCGGTCTGACGTTATTTTAGACACTGTTAATACTATTTGTTGTGCAGTGTAAAAGGGTCCCGCTGACCTTTGGTGGCGTTCATCTGGCCACCTGCCCTCCAGCTGTTCATCAACATGCAAGGTTTCCACTCCAAACTGGACTCCTCACCGTTGCTGGGTGTGGCCGTGGGGAAAGAAGGCACACCTGTACCCCTCAGCTTGGCCGTGGAGACTGAAAAGGCTCAGGCCCTCTTGCAGACCTTCAGCTCGGCGTCCCTGCTGGCGTCGGCCGGCCTGGGCTTTTTCTGCGTGGTGGCCGACCATGTCCTGCAGCTTCCGCTCATCCAGCATCACTTGTGGTTACGCGCCGCCCTGGACAACGGGACGCACGCCGTGGTGGGCTTGTGGTCCTGGGCCGTGGTCATCGGGCTGCGGAAGAAGAGCGATGTCTACGAGGTGCTGCTGGCCGCTCTCCTGGCGTCCATCATTGACTTGGACCACTTCTACATGGCTGGCTCGCTGTCAATCAAGGTGATTTTTGACACATGACCAACACTGTCATTCTTATGACAGACTTCTTTTTTTTTTGGGTCACGCAGGCCGCCGTCTCCCTTTCTCAGCGTCCTCCCCTCCACTGCTCGTCCCTCATCCCCATCCTGTGTTTGTCCCTCCGTTTCCTCATGTGGTTGGGACGCCTCAAAGACGCCTGGTGCTCATTGCCGTGGATGCTTTTCATCTCCATGGCAACGCACCACGTGCGGGACGCTGTGCGGCACGGCCTTTGGGTGTGTCCTTTGGGGAACACGACGCCGATCCCTTATTGGCTTTACGTTAGCACCACGGCGACGCTCCCTCACCTGTGCTCCGTGCTCATGTACCTGACTGGAACCAGATATATCATCTCCACGAAACACGGATTCGCCATCGACGTGTAGCAGAACCGTTGGCCAGGTGAGATGGAACAAAATGGATGGTTGGGAACTATGGGTAAATAAATCCAAATAGTGGAGTGCCAATCACTGAAATCGATGAGAAGATTTGGGTCATCTGTACAAATGTTTGTACATTTGTACAGATGACGGCTGAAGAAACCTTCTCATCGATGGACCACTCCTGTACGACTGAGAGCTTACACAGACCAATCACTGAAATGTTCACTTTCGTCACGGAAACACTTCGGTTCACTGTTTGTGGATATTCGCCTCACTGATACAGGTAACATCCGACTTACGACCGGCTCGACTTACGACCACCCGTACTTAACGACCACGACCTCCAGACCCTATTTTCAGGGATGAGAATTTTCTGCCGATCGGTAGATTTCCAACTTTTTCAGACCAAAATGACCATTTTCGAGAAAAGCGCAAATCCGTTGAGAACATTTCAGGAGAGGGGGGGGTGGGGCACTGTTTCAATCGACCGCATTCTCCAGAGTCTCAGTTGCCGTGTGTGTGGGAGGGGGGACTCCGCATTAGAATCTAAGTGCTGACACAAGCACGACGATCATATACAGTGATACCTTGGCATACAAACTTCATTGGTTCCCAGACAGTGTATTAGGCGAAAAGTGTGTATCCCAAAAATTAATTTCACATAGGAAACCATTAAAATGAGAATAATACGTTACCAGGTCCCAATAAAACATGATTTTCTACTTTCTATTTTCTAAGCCTCAAAACTACACAAAATATATCTTATTTTATGTATAATAAATGTGCTATGGTATTATAATGAAGGAAATAAACTGCACTATATAATAAAGGCATTTTATTTACCCTTGTGATGGTCGTTGATGGCTTGATGGAATGGAGTGGTGTGTTTCATCAGCATTAAACACTCTTGAGGAATGATCCCCTGTAGGTGCTTTCTCTGTGATAATTTTACATAGTTCCTCATCAATTGTGTTCTGTTTACCTGGGTTGCTAGCTTTTTGCATCAAGTGTACAAGATGGCTTGTGTGGGTTATTTGTGGAGCCTGATTCATGGGATATTTTAACCTTGCAGTTTACACTCTGTCTTTGAATTATCAAAGTTGAAACGAGTCCAAATTTCACGGTTTTCTATCCATCAAAGTCAGCTTTATTGTCAAATATGCTAATATGCAATATGCATGACAAACAGCACGACCCCCCCCCCCCCCCGCTGCGTTCTTGACCAATCACGTCGCTTTAACCGATGACTGGGGGCGGGGAATAGAGGACAAAATCAAGTCGGCTGCCATTTTTTTGTTCGGAGAACGACACATCACTCATTGTGGCGCTCCGTGTGTATCCAAAAAAATTTTTCGTATGCCAAGGTAAAATTTTCATAAATTTAACGTTCGTAAACCGAAAAGTTCGTAAGCCGAGGGGTTCGTAAACCGAGGTATCACTGTACTGTACTTTAGCTCATCGTAGTGTAAATATTTCTCTATGGTGACATAAAAATTAAAGTGTGTTTGCGCCAGATGACTCGATTGTACAACCGAGTTTTGCTGTATAATGACACTATCGGATTAGCGGTAAATCGAGTTTCACCCTTGCCATGCTTTCCCCATCGGTTTTCACAAGCCATAGTGCAACTCGACAGTTAGTTGTTGTAATGGCGCATGATACATAGGTAGATAGCGCAAACTACGCAAGCGACGTTGTGTACGATGGCGAAAGTGTTAGAAAAGAAGGATGTCGATTGACCGAGGGAAATTGACAAGAGTGCTGGGATCAAAAACTGTTTTACATAGGTAAGGTATTTTTATTGTTCTGAAACTTTGTGCTTAATCTGTACACTTCATTTTTATTGCTCTTTCAATCATTTACATCTTCGATCCTATGATAATATAATATATTTAAATTGACAATATAATGATGTATAGACATTGAAGAATGAAAATTCATTCAGAAGTGTTGCAAATGGTGAAACTCTTACATAAACTTTACAACCAACAAATGCAATATTTGAAGCATGGCAAAAATTGAAACTGATATAACAATTTTGCCATAACGGTTGCCCACCAAACAAGGGACTTTATTTCCACATATACAGAATTGAATTTCAGTGATGAAATTAATGGTTTTATAGTTATTAAATTGCTAAAATCGCTGAGCTTCCGAGGGCTTTGACCCCTAAGCCCCCCAGAGGGTGTTGCCTGTGGCCCCCAGACCACCACTTTTTTTTCAGACTTTTTTTCTCATTTGTCATTCTCATCCCTGTATTTTTTTTATTTGAATTCTACGCCTGGCACCGTAATGCACTAGCAGGCCGGCTACGCGTACGTAATTTTGGCCAGCCAGCCCGCATCTCACTCTTTGAGAAGTTGATCAGTCCTGTTCCGACTGTATCTTCTTCTTCTTTTCCTTTTGGCTTTTCAGCGAATCAATGTCCTCCATCTATCCCGGTTTTGTGCATCCTCTTATCTCACACCAGCTACCTTCATGTCCTCTTTGACCACATCTATAAACCTCCTCTTCGGTCTTCCTCTCGGTCTCCTGCCTGACAGTTCACGGCTCAGCATCCTTCTCCCGATATAGTCACTCTCTCTCCTCTGGACATGTCCAAACCATCTCAGTTTGGCCTCTCTGGCTTTCTCTGCAAAGCCTCTAATATGAGTTGTCCCTCTCATGTACTCATTCCTGATCCTATACAACCTGGTCACTCCCAAAGAAAACCTCAACATCTTCAGCTCTGCTACCTCCAGCTCTGCTTCCTGTCTTTTCTTCAGTGACACTGTCTCCAGTCCAAACATCATGGCTGGTCTCACCGCTGTTTTATACACTTTTCCTTTCATCCGAGCTGAAACCCTCCTATCACACATCACACCTGACATTCTTCTCCAGCCGCTCCAGCCTGCCTGGACACGCTTCTTCACCTCTTTTCCACACTCTCCATTGCTCTGGACAGTTGACCCCAAGTACTTAAAATCTTCCACCTTCTTTATTTCTTCTCCCTGTAGCATAACTCTTGCACTTGGATCCATCTCATTCACACACATGTATTCCGTCTTGCTGCGACTGATCTTCATTCCTCTCCTCTCCAGGGCATATCTCCACATCTCTAGTTTCTCCGCCATCTGTTCCCCATTCTCGATACAGATCACAATGTCATCTGCAAACATCATGCTCCAAGGATATTCTTGTCTAACATCGTCTGTCAGCCTGTCCATCCCCATAGCAAATAAGAAGGGGCTTTAGAGCTGACCCCTGGTGGAGTCCCACCTCCACCTTGAATTCCTCCGTCACACCGACAGCACACCTCACAACTGTCTTACAGTCATGATACATGTCTTGCACCACTCTGACATACTTTTCTGTCACTCCAGACTTCCTCGTGCCATGCCACAGCTCTTCTCTGGGCACCCTGTCGTACGCTTTCTCCAGATCTACAAAAACACAATGCAAATCCTACTGACCTTCTCTGTACTTATCAGCGTTCTTAAAGCAAACACTGCATCTGTCGTACTCTTTTTTGGCATGAAGCCATACTGCTGCTCACAAATGTTCACTTCTGCTCTTAGTCTTGCTTCAACTACTCTTTCCCAGAGTTTCATTGTAAGGCTCATCAACTTTATTCCTCTGTAGTTCGTACAACTCTGCACATCTCCATTGTCCTTAAAAATGGGCACACGTACACTTTGTCTCCATTCTTCAGTTATCAGTTCACCATCTAAGATTTTGTTGAATAACACGGTCAGGAACACCACCACCACCTCTCCAAGACACTTCCATACATCGATTGGTAAATCATCAGGCCCGACTTCATGCTCTTCAGCGCCCTCCTCACTTCATCCTTGCTAATGCTTGCTACGTCTTGGTCCACAACATTCACGTCTTCTACTCTTTGTTCCTTCTCATTTTCCTCCTTCATCAATTCTTCAAAGTACTCTTTCCATCTTGCCATCACAGAATTGGCACCTGTTAATACATTGCCAATTCTATCCTTAATCACCCGAACCTGCGGCAGGTCCTTACCATCTTTGTCTCTCTGTCTCGCCAGCCTGTAAAGATCAGTCTCACCTTCCTTGCTGTCCAGCCGAGCATACAAGTCATCATAGGCCTCTTGTTTGGCCTTTGCCACCTTTACTTTAACCGTGCGCTGCATCTCCTTGTACTGCTGTCTACTCTTGTCCGTCCTCTCAGTGTCCCACTTCTTCTTTGCTAACCTTTTTCTCTGTATACAATCCTGCACCTCCCCATTCCACCACCAAGTCTCCTTATCTACCTTTCTTCCACTCGATACACCAAGTACTTTCCGACCTGTGTCTCTGATTATGTTTGTTGGAGTTAGCCAGTCATCTGGAAGGACCTCTTGCCCACCCAGTGCTTGTCTTACCTCTTTCCGAAATGTCATGCAACACTCTTCCTTTTTCAACTTCCACTATCTTGTCCTCACTTCAGCCTTTGGTTTCTTCATCTTCCTCATTGCCAGCGTCATCCTACACACCACCAGCCTATGCTGTCTGGCTACACTCTCACCAACCACTACTTTGCTGTCACTGATTTCCTTTAGATGGCGCCGTTGACACAAAATGTAGTCTACCTGTGTACTTCTGCCTCCACTCTTATAGGTCACCCTATGTTCCTGTCTCTTCTGAAAGAAAGTATTCACAATAGCCATTTCCATTCTCTTAGCAAAGTCAACCACCATCTGTCCTTCAGCGTTCCCCATCTGGAGTCCAAACCTTCCCATCACCTCCTCATCATCTTTGTTTCCTGCGCCAACATGTCCATTGAAGTCTCCACCAATTACAATCGTCTCACTTCTCGGGATGTTCTGTATGACTTCATCAAAGTCCAACCAAAAATTCTCCTCCGCCAGCTCACATCCTACTTGTGGGGCATACCCACAAACAACATTGAAAATCACACCTTCAGTTTCTCGCTTCAGACTCATCATTCTATCTGATACTCTTTTTACTTCTAAGACATTCCTAACAAACTCCTCTTTTCTCCATTTCTCTTTCTGTCTTCACCATGCTAGAACAACTTAAACCCTGTGTGGCTACATTTCCTGTTCCGACTGTATGTTTTCAGTCTTTTGTGCTGAGAATGACCGCTCCACGGATGCTGTAGTAGCTGGAATAGTGAGCACGAGCTGGAGCAACTTTGTCGCTTCAGGAATAGTTTCAATGAGATCCTTCTTGGCCAAAAAGCTGAGAAGCTGTCCAGGAGATTTACATTCATCCCTCACCGTTTGTGAGCTATACAGTCCAGTGTTGGTCCTCCTTTAATTATTATCTCCTGCTTCAATTGAAAGTTCAGTTTAGAAAATTCTTTCAATTTAGATATGTAATCCACCATTCTGAAAATAAGGCCAAGCAAAACGAAAAAAAATGACTGAATGGTTTACTGTAGCTTGCTGTCACTAATTCTATAATTCTGCAGCCGAAGAGTCACAAAAAGAATCTCTAATCACCACTGCCCCCTGTCATGAGGCAGGAGACCTGTGTGCCTCACCTATGCACACATTTTTGATACAAATAAAATAAAATAAACACTGTAGTACAGTGTTTATAATGTCCAGTGACTGTACATTATATACACCAGCTAAACTGTAGAAATTTAGTTCATTTACGAAAAGCTTTTGAACACTTTAATAGCGATATGCAGAGGGACAGCAATGCGGTCTCACTGCAGAGTAACCAGCACAGTTAGCATAGTGATTGTGCAATCCATGGTGAGGCTCAGCCGGCTCCTGCCTCACCGCTCGTCTCCACTTAGTATTTGAACGGTAAATGTGAAAATTCAGCGATTTTGAAAAAAAAAATCCAAAAATGGTGAAGTTAAAGTTAAACGTTAAAGTACAAATCACTCAATAAATATAACTGTTTAATTTATGTTGTCATTTGATATTTCCATGATGACAGGTGAAGCACAGCCTCACCTGCCTCCCCTGACTGCACGTCACTGGATGGCACCAGAGGTGGGCAGTTTGCCAGTCATTTAGCGTCCGAGTCTCTATTTAACATTTTGAATGGATTTCGACTTGCGCCCATTTTGACTTAAGACCATTTGGTCGGAACGGAACTCGGTCGTAAGTCGGATGTTACCTGTATGTATTTAGTCTTGATGACATTATCACATCAACACTGTCACTCGAGTATTAAAAAAGAAAATAAAAGGTCTTCAGACTTTGGCAGTTGCACTTGCTCCATTGGAGGAAAATAATTAATTTTCGCACAACGGCTGTGTGTTTAAATATTTAACAAGACTGGCATCATTTGTTCATGTTTACATTTCATGTTTAAATATGTTATTTGAAATGTGAAACCACCTTATTTTATGGCACTGATAAGGAAAATGTGAACGATTTCTCACTATTTTACATCACTGTTTAATTAATCATGTTTATAATGATTATGTATTTATTTATTTATTGTGGCACACTGTTTCAATGTGACGAGCTTATCCGAAATCAGGTGCCGGGAACCTACGGCTCGCAAGTAATATAATAAAACTAAATACGTATATATTCTCGCTTTTTCGCTGTTGAATTCCTGTTTGGGCGGCAGTTGGCGGGAAGCGCAATTTTGATTGGATGATACTGACCTATGGCCGTTGATGTCGTAACAGGTAAACGCCCCCTTTTTAAATAAGCCAGACGAGTAAAAAAACTTTCTGGAGAGAAGTTCTGCCGTGATTATAATTTGCAATGAAACAATACCACAAATTAAACAGTTGAATATTAGTGGCACTTTGACAATCCCCATGCTAACGTTAGCATCAATATACTTCTGCGTGAGACAGCAGAAAGCAAGCGTGCAAACTAATGAACAGTGTGTAGGCTAGCTAGCAGTAGCTTCGCCTATGGACCCGGCAAGTTGACTTTCATTTAGATCGTTTGGCTGGACTTTTTTTAACAATCATGAGGAACGGACAACTATTCATGTTAGTATTGAGTATTATCACAAAGTTATTTTAAATAATATATTCTGACATTTTGTTGAAATCATATGCGTGCGTGTTTGCGTGTGTGCATGTATTTGTTTAGCTCTCACTGAAAAACATTTCTAAATACAGTAAAGTCTCGTTATATCGATATCGGATATATCGATAGTCCCGGTTATATCGATACTATTTCTATGCACGTACGGAGAAAATTACATGCAAACAGGTTCGGATATATCGATATAACGAGACTTTACTGTATTGAATTTTTATGGCTCCCTTTCCTAAATTTTGCCTGTCAAAAAGGCTTCGTCCACGAGATGGCGACAGATAACCTATAAAAACCTCAATTCAGTTGTAAATAATTTTAAAGACGTTTTAATGAAAATGATGTAGGTTTTGCATTTCTATCGTTTGCAGCTGTTTTGTACTGTGATTTGTCATCTTATGATTTAATAAGAATTAGTTGTCATGACAGTTTTATAGTTCTGAAAGATATTCTGGGAGGTTTTTTTGTGCAGTTTCTGTGGGCAGTTTTCCCCAGGAAAATAAATTAAAAACTTGTTATATCTGAAGTCAAACAACCTATCGCCGTTTTCAGTCATAGTCTATATTTTTTTATTTTCACAACAAAACAAAACTCAAGTGTAGTTTTTGTCAGCAAAAAACGATGAATTGTTAACCACTCATACTTCAATCTCATTAAACAACTTAATGAACGTGTGTTGGTTGCAGAAAGCACAAAACCACCCACTACAAAGAATTAAATAAAACACCCGGAAGCTGCTGATGTGATAAAATAGTGTTTATTTCATGTATTTTTTTGTACAGAAACAACATACAGGGGTGAGAATAACAGCTTATGGTGATATCTGGCAAACAAATAAAGCAAAAAAAACTATATATATATATATATATATATATATATATACACACACACACACGCACGCACACACACACATCTGAGGATGGAAGCCTGAGTGTACAAGCAACAGGCTCCTGGCATCACATACTGTGGAGGAAAGAAGGTTTCTATGGAGCAGAGGAAAAGGCTCACATGAAAAATCTGGACAGTCTGTAATACTGCACTTTGCCCAAAGAAAATGTCATTGTGTTACAAAATGTGTCTTTTCAAAGAATATTCCTTCGTGGGGTTTGTCACGGTAAGTTGAGTTCCGTTTTTAGTTTGATCAAAGTGTCCTTCTAGTAATGGAGACGGCTGTGATATATCAGTGATGGGAGATGGAAGATCCGGAGGCATCGTTTTGCCAGTCATTGACCGCACATCTTTAGAACACAAAATAAGGTCATCACCGGGACACAAACACAGGAGACAAATGAAATCGAAAATAAAACGACAACAAAGAAAGAGGTATTTGGGGCTTTTCATGATCACTGACCGCGCAGTCATTGCCATTAATTAAAAAAAAAAAACACTTTGGCTCTTGTCAGGTAACCGTGGTCAATACTATCTTGCCAGAACACGTAGCCACGATAAAACCGGTCCTGGAAGGACTTGGAACCAACCCATAT
The DNA here is from genome assembly GCF_051943395.1 of Hippocampus bargibanti. Lineage (NCBI taxonomy): Eukaryota > Metazoa > Chordata > Actinopteri > Syngnathiformes > Syngnathidae > Hippocampus > Hippocampus bargibanti. The sequence goes on along the minus strand of NC_142751.1, from coordinate 2,148,396 downwards.
CTATTTTTCTTTCCAATTGTTTCACTCCATGTCTGTAAGACAAAATAGCTCTTTCACTTGCAGTTAGTGTCGGCCTTAGATTAGATTAGACGGGCTCTCACAATGGAGAAATTGACATTTTACACAAAACACACATTTTACAGCAAAAACAAAATACAGGAGCTGCTGTAAAGGTAGCCTCTCGCGGCGCCATCTTGAAGTAAGAAAAAAAAACAAATAATGTGACAACAAAAAAGACAGTCACACAATCTTAAGCACTTTTCTGCACCCTTTTTGGAGTATGAAGCAGTTTTAGATGAAAGAGGAGCGTCCTTTTCACCAGAGGATTAGGGACGTCATGGTGGAATGTGCACGTCTGCTACAAGCTAAATGTTGAAAGCAAACACGAAGCGGTAGCATCAATTGATGAAAACAAATTTGTCTCACATCTCCAGTCCCACGTAAATCCATTTCAATTCCAAGCAGCGACAGGTCCACATGCTCTCCTTTCTTTCTTATCATTAATGTCACCATGCATCTCATTAAAAAAAAATGCCTATGAAATAACAGAACATTCCCAACTTTACGCTTGTCAATCACAATTTTGTTAAAAACAAGCCCCCCTTTTGTCAAAGTTAGCCAGGAACTGCACTTGCAAGCACTATCTAATGTAGTCACAACCAAATGTGGCCCTCTGAATTTGTCCTTCAAAAAAGGATCAGAAATGTCACACTTGCAAATGTGTAACTCTTGACAAAATCCGACTGGCCTCTCATGAAAACAGGCTGTTTTTTGTTCGCCGTCGAGCAAGAAAGGTTTTGAAATTACTGCTTAAAAACTGTTGAAAACACACTGGGATACATTTAGCATGATTCATTCAGTCAGTGAGCGTTGTTTTGGATGAAATGTTTTTTTTGTTTTTGTTTTTTCTTCTTAAAGCTGCACTATCCACTAGAATAATCATGACCACATTAACCAACCCCCCCCCCCCCAAAAAAAAATCCCATTCTTATTTTCAGTGTCATTTTCTTACGCTTTTAGTTGCCATCATGCTGTGGCTGAATAATTATAAAGAAACAAAAGGGAGCAAAAACATTCAGCATCAAAACAAACCAAAGAAAAAGCTGTCATTTTTTTCTGTTCTTTTTCCTTTTTTTTTTACAATTCAAGTCGCTCATTAGTGTTCAGCTGCCCTTCTTCAGGCCTTTCCTGACGCCTCCATGCTGCCAGATAAACGTCGCCACTCATGCACAGCGTTTTTTTTTTTTTTTTTTTTTTTTTGTCTGTGATAACGGACACGTGCAACTGCACTTTGACGTCACAGATGAAAGCTCAAATAACACCAAGCGAGGGGGGCGTGAGAAAAGACCCCCTCCACCTCCTGTTTGTGCTGCAGATGCATTGTGGGAAATGTAGTCCCCCCCCCCCGCCCAGACTGCGTAGTTTTGCATTTTGGGGGGGTTGTTTGTGTCATCGCAGATCCAAAATGTCTGCTTCATTTTTTTTATACTTGAATGGCAGCATGCTGCCGCGATGACTTGACAGAGTGGCCCGAGAACGGGCCGAGGAGTAGATGATATTTGACGTGAACCTGAAAAAAGGAAAAAGAGGAGGAGGATGAAAACAGGGAGGCCATTTTAACTCATTGACTGTCAGACAATGTGCAAAAATGTGTCCACTCCAGTGCCAGGGTTTTTGTCATTTTCACTCCAATTCCAGGACCCACAGAATATTGAGTTTTAGGACTACAAAAACATTTAACGCAGCCTAAGAAACCTTAGACTATGGAAGGGCATTATCGGGCCAGGTTGAAATATTTTTTTTAGATGTGGTATTATTCTGACTGAAAAAAAAGTCTCAAATTTGCTAGATTTAAACGTTAAAAAAAATTCAGAGTTTGAGATACCGTGATACCTTGGCTTCCTAACTTAATTGGTTCCCAGACAGAGTGTCAGTGACGTAGGGTGAGGACTCGTCACCAACTCAAAAACAAGACTTCCGGAATATTCAGCGCGAGTCTTAAAACGTAAAATATAGCTATATGCAGTGGAATCTTTGTAAAATACGCTCAGTAGAAGTCATTTGAAGCCATTTTACAAATTATGGACACAACTTGTCCGGAGACGTCGGTTGTCCTTTAAAACTACACACATCATACCTTATTCTATGTATAATAAATGTGCTATTGTATTGTAATGAAAGAAATACACTGCACTGTATAATAAAGTCACTTTATTTACATTTTTGATGGTCGTAGATGGCTTTTAAGTGACACCTGTACATGACACCTGTTGCTTTCTTACGAAACTGAGGCATCACATTATCATTCATCATGTTGATGATTCTCAAAGCCTTTTCTGGATGGAACTGTTCAATAAAAGCCTGCACATCAACTCCTGAATGGCCTGCTTCTGCTTGTCCTCTTGAATGCAAATCAAATCTTCTGTGTTGAGGACCTCATTATGGTCAGCAACAAGCTCCTCAATGTCATTTGCATCCACTTCGAGTCCCGTAGGTGCTGGCAGAGATTTTATTACAACCAGCCTGTCAAGCTAGGCAAAATAAAATGGCACTAACAATCACCTCGGGCAAAGCATATTGTTAGACTTGCCAGCACAAGACACAGCAAGGCGCGAGGCGTCGTAATCATGTTACTGGTGAGGTGACAGCGACTCGTTGAAATGTCCCAGTATCGGTGATTAGGGGATCAACATGCACACCTCGTTTGTGTTTCTCAATGATCTTCTTCTTCTCGACTGTAATTTTGTTTTGTGTTCTTCGGCTGGCAGAGGTCGGGAGCGGCGGCCCCGCCCCAGCTGTCAACTCGCACGTGACAATTTCGGTGTCATTAGTCATGTGAAAGCATCGACTAAATAACGCCTTTGTGTAAAGCTTTTAGGCGAGGGATGGTAGCAATGGTGGATGCTACCGGGCTCTTTATTTGTAGAATGGTAGTCAAAAGTTACTCTCAGGGAAGTGACACACAGCGTGAGAGATGTGTCAGGCTGAGATTCACATGACAGATGCGGTGTGCACATGTGATGCCACAAACGCACACCTCGTTCGTGTTTCTGAGTGATCTCCTTCTTCTCCTCGACTGTTATTTTGTTTTATGTCTTCTTCGGCTGAACACGAGCCTGTGGTGGCATCTTTTTCGGTCCCATAACGGCAAAAGTATTGTTGAAGACGATCGACGTGTGCACTCATAGAAAGGGGGTGTGGAAAGGTAGGCCGGCTGGGACGCTGTTCAGTCGTGTGCTTTCGTGTTCTTCCGCCAAAGACTACTCCGTCAGCCATGGTGGAGGTTTTCTCATTCTCATCTCATTTTCCGTACCGCTTATTCCTCATTAGGGTCGCGGGGGTTGCTGGAGCCTATCTCAGCTGTCTTCGGGCACGAGGCGGGGGACACCCTGAATTGGTTGCCAGCCAATCGCAGGGCACACAAAGACGTACAACAGTCACTCTCACACTCACATGGTGGAGGTTTTGTATCGCGAAAATAGTGTGTATGCCAAGGTTTAATTTTCATAAATGTAATGTTCGTAAACCAAAAACTTCATAAGGCAAGGTGTTCGTAAACCGAGGCCCCACTGTACATAGCGTTAGCAGCCTTGTGAGACGAGATAATTTGCAGAACAGAAGTGGATACCTGTGGAGTTGCAGTTATGGCATAATTTATTTATTTTAAAATGTTTTCATGGCCTAACTACGTGCAAAATGTCTCTTTGTTACTAAACCCAATCTCAAAATAACAACTGATGAACTCATCCATTTCAGCAAGACTATCCGTCTCGGCTGCTAACCCACCGCACGAGCGAATGATGTAGTTCAAACTCCGAAAGTTTTTTTTTTTTACGTTTAAATCTAGCAAATGTGTTACTTTAAATCTGGCAAATTTGTGACTTTAAATCTCGCAAATTTGTGACTTTAAATCTCGCAAATTTGCGAGGTTGAATGTAGCGAATTTGTGACTTTAAATCTGGCAAATTTGTGACTTTAAATCTGGCAAATGTGCGAGTTTGAAGCAAGCAAATTTATTACTTTAAATCTCGCAAATTCGTGACTTTAAATCTAGCAAATTTGTGACTTTAAACCTACCAAATTTGTGACTTTAAATCTACCAAATGTGTGACTTTAAATCTAGCAAATGTGTGACTTTAAATCTAGCAAATTTGTAACTTTAAATCTAGCAAATTTGTTATTTTGAAACTCGCAAATTTGCGACATTTTTTCTCAGAATAATACTCAATAATAATAATCCATCTCTAAAAAAATAGATTTCAACCTGGCCCTAATTGCTCTTTCGTATTCGACTTTTTTCACCAGAAATAAAGAGGTAATTTCTAAATTATATGGGTCTGGAGTTAGATGAGCTTGAAATGGCGGATGTCTGAAATACAACGCAATACATACATATTAAAGCACTTATGTAGCGCTTTAACATCTCGACTTACGACTGTTTTGTCGGAACGGAACCCGGTCGTGACTCGGATGTTACTTGTATATATACTGTATATACGTATTATTATTGTTGTTTTTATGTTACTTCCGGGCTGAGTGAACGCTGGCGCGAGTGGCTGCCGCTGCTCACCCGCAAAAAAAAAAAATCCTGCGACTGTAAAGTGACCTGGAGAATTTTGAAAGGCGATTATAAATGAATTATTATTATAACAACAGCTGAAGCTGAAAAAAAAGCGCTAAAATGGAAAAACGGGAAATGCTGCCACCTTGCGGAAAGGAAAAAACATTGCCAAAGGCCAGCGTTTTATCGGCACCCAAGCTCTCACCCAAGAACTCATTCGGGAATGGCTCAACATCATATTTTCTATTCCCAAATCAATTTGTGAATGGCAGTGAATGCGTTAAAAATAAATGAGTAAAATATCCATATATCATATCAATAGGTACTGCCAGATGTAAATAACAGAGCGGAGGACGTATTCACAAGCCCATAATAAGCGCTTTTTATGGCAACACGTGGGGAGGATTTGCTGAAATGTTTCTTTTTATGATATTTTATCAATCTAATGGAAAAAAAAACACAAAAAGCATCCAGTCCTTCTGTGTTTTTCTGTTTGTTTGTTTGTTTGTTTGCCTCCAAGCCATGCCACTTGTTTTAACTTTGCAAGTGGACTCAGAAGAAAACAGGCCTCCCTTATAATTATCTTCACCACGGAGGCCATCTGTGCCCTCCGCAACTCTCTCTCCAAAACGCCGAAGAGGCGCACAACCACACGTGTGGGAAACCATCTTATTCCGAAAATGTGCTGTGGCGGCATCAAGAAGATTAGCCCACTTTTTTCCCGCAGTCGGTTTCACTGAAGACATTTTTAAATAATAATAATCATAATAATAATACATTTAATTTCTAAGCGGCTTTCAAAACTCTCACTAGATTTGTCTCCGCCGAGTGTCCGCTGCATGCGCCACATGCATCCGCAACTGACTCAAAGTGCATGGATTTATCGTCCTTGTGAGTGCTCACAGCTGTAAGACGGCTTAGCGCCTGCTGGTCTTGGTTACTTGATGAATATGCATAATATGCCCCCCTTAACGAATTCACTGCCAGACGATGTGCAAAAAATGTGTCCACTCCAGTGCCAGGGTTTTTGTCATTGTCACTCAAATTGCACTACCCACAGAATATTGACTTTTAGGACTATATACAAATTCAATACAGCGTTAGAAATCCTTAGATTCTCTTCTTTCTTAAAAAAAAAAGTTAATTCCCAAGTTATTTTGGTCTGGAGTTATCTGAGCTTGAAATGGGAGCGGCTGTACAAAATACAATACATATTGATATAAATTGCACCTTAACAACAGCTGAAGCTCTAACACTGAGCATGAAGACATTCAAAAGGCAAACGGTGCCCATTCGAGGAAGGAGGACAACCATTCCCAGAGGTCGGATCAGCGCTTTATCAGCACCCCCCAGCAATAAATTTAATATACAATAGCCTGGTCAAGTATTGTGTGAATGTATGTATGTATGTATGTATATGTCACATACACATACATGTGTGTGTGTGTGTGTGTGTGTGTGTGTGTGTGTGTGTGTGTGCGTGCGTGCGTGCGTGCGTATGTATTATTATTATTTTATTTTCTATCAGCTATCCAGCTGGCTAGCTAGCTACCTAGCTATTACCTATATAGCTATCGAGCTGGCTAGAAATCTGGCTAGCTATATATGAGCTATCTATTGGCTTTCTAGCTTTCTATCAATTTGAGTTACTTCCGGGTTGAGAGAACGCTGGTGCGTGTGGCTGCCGCTGCTCACCCACAGAAAAACCACCTGTGACTGTAAAGTGACCTTGAGAGTATTGAAAGGCACTTTAAAATGAAATGTATTATTATTATTATTGTATTTGAATATTAAGAAGGTTAGTGGGGGGGTTCTCACATCAAACTGGCATAGACTTCATTTTGACCATGGAAGTGAGCTCCTGTTTGGTCACATGTTGACGCCGCCTTTGTCTCAACCTGAAAATACAAAACAACAAAATACTAGCAATCCACCCGAAAATAAAAAGACAAAAAAAAATATTTATTTATATATATATATATATATATATATATATATATATATATATATATATATATATATATATATATGGGGCCAGGAAGCTTGAGGGTTCTGCGCAGTATCCGCGCTGTTCCCAGCACTGCGCTTTTCTGGACCGAGATATCCGATGTTGTTCCCGGATCTGTTGCAACCACTCGTCGAGTTTGGGGGTCACTGCCCCGAGTCCCTTGGTATTTCTCGATATATATATATATATATATATATATATATATATATATATATATATATATATATATATATATTGCACCATTGTATAAGATCATCTTTGGAAGGAAAACAAATCTTTTGGGGACTTATACACCCTTGTGCAAATTAATTGCACCACCCTGTTATTTTGGCATGAAATTGATCGTTTACATTTTTTGACAACTCAAATGATTCAAATGTACATTTTAGTAAGAGGTGTGTCCTCCCTTGTTCTTCATCACCTCAGCGATGCATTTTGGCATGGAATCGACCCGATTTTGACAGTTGTTGATTATGTACCTCAGGGGTCGGGAACCTTTTTGACTAAGAGAGCCATAAAAGTAAAATATTTCTAAATGTTTTTCAGTGAGAGCCACACGCACGCGCGTGTGCACATACAAACGCTCGCACACGCACACACACACACGCGCGGCCACTTTTCAACAAAATATCAGAATGTATTATTTAAAGTAACTTTGTGATAGTACTCACCGTTAACATGGATGGTTTTCCGTTCCTCGTGATTGGTAAAAATCCGGGCAAACGATCGGAATGAAATTCAATTTGCCGGTCCAGAGGCGAAGTTACTGCTAGCTAGCCTGCACACGGCTCATAAGCTTCCACACTTGCTATCTGCAATCTACTTCTCACAGAAGTATGTTGATGCTAACGTTAACATGGGGCTTGTTAAAATGTCACTGACATTTGACTGGCATCGATGGAATTGTTTCATTGCAAATTACAATGAGAACATTTTCTCTCCTCTAATGCTCCGGTGCATTCACGCTGAAGTGCACTAGTTGGGCTCATTTAAAGGGGCGTTTACCTGTTTCAACATGACGGCCACTATCATCCAATCAAAATGGCGCTTTCGGCCATTCTAGGTCAGTGTCATCCAATCAAAATTGCGCTTTCCACCAACTGCAGCCCCAACGGGAAATGAACGGCGAAAAAAATGACAATATGTATTTATTTAGTTTTATCGGCGAGCCATATGCAATCATCAAAAGAGCCATATATGGCTCGCGAGCCATAGGTTCCCGACCCCTGCTGTACGTGGTCTTAATTATAGCACAAATTAGGAATTTTTAGTTGTGCAATGTTTCTCACACGAACGAATCTTGTCGGGTTCAAGTCCGTTGAATTGTCGGGCCAATCCATCAGTAATGTCCTTCTGTATCCATCTCATTGAAGAAGAACCGATTTACAAGCGAAAAACCCCTTCTTTTTATACGGAAATGACGGAAAGGGGATTAGGACATGGTAATCCATTAATTATCCAATCAGAGGCCTGGCAAACAAGTAATTTGGGAATGTGGTTGGTCAAGTATATCGAACAGACTTCACCCCTCTCATGGCAAACATTGTTCTGAACTTTTCACAAGCTTTAGAATCATGAAAAGGTTTCTTCAGCCGTCATCTGTACTTTTTGAAGGTGTCCGACGTGTCGCTTCTTATCCAAGATGCTTCTTCAGCGAACTAAAGTCTTACTGGTAGTATCGGCCCTATATATCCCTAATGTCCAGACATGGTGGCGCCGGACACTGCTATGATAGGCCCCTACTCTCAGGTTGGTGGGAGCAGAGGACCACTCCCTGCAGCCCCACCGATTGTTCCTACATTCTGACTAACGACTGGCCTGATTGCCCCACTCCCTCCGGTATCACCTCATCAACATTACTAATGTTGCCTAACCTATGTTGCGAACGATCCAAATTGAACCTCACCCCACCATATCGGTTGAATGAAGGATTTAGCTTTTTTATGAAAATTGCCTCTTTTACTCCCCTTTCAAACCATCTATGTTCTTTTGCTAAGATTTTAACCTCATTGTCATCAAATGAGTGGTTACTAGCTTTTAGGTGCAAATGTACTGCCGATTGAGGCCCACTAGCATTATCCCTGCGATGTTGATAGTCTTTTTTTCAGAATTTGTTTAGTCTCCCCAATGTATTGCTCTTTACAATTTTCATTCTTACAATGTATTGAATAAACTACATTACTTTGTTTTTCATTCGGCAGCATATCTTTTGGATGCAATAATTTTTGCCTTAAAGTGTTTATCGGTTTGAAATAAGTAGGAATTTTGTGTTGCCAAAGTACCCTTTGTAGTTTTTAAGAAAAACTCCTGCAATGTAAGGTACTGCTACTCCTCTCCTTTTTGTTTCTTCAGAATTTATGGTTCCCTATTCCCTATTCTTTCTTTCTGACATTTGTTAAATGACCACTGAGGGTACCCACAGTTTGTGAGTGCTCTCCTGATATCAGAATCAGAATCATCTTTATTGCCAAGTATGTAGAACACACAAGGAATTTGTTTCCGGTAGAACACGCTGCACTAGTATCGTTGTCAAAAAAACTGCTAAGTGGCACTATACAGTTCCATTTTGGCTACTGTTGAAAGAGTTCAAAGAGTTAATGGCTTGGGGGAAGAAGCTGTTTAAATGTCTGCTGGATTTGGTGCGCATGGATCGGTATGTTTTGACTCCTTTTCTCTGCGTCCGATGCTTGTTGGTATTAGTTCATCCCTATGCTGGAGGGTTCTGATAACTCCAAGTTTGTGTTGTAGAGGATGCTTTTTGGAGAGTAGTTAACGCCTTTCTCTCTTCTAATGTTATGTTGAACGGAGGTGGTTTGGCACTACTGAGAAGGGCTGATATTTTAATGCGTATATTGTCTGCCTCTGCATACGGAAGTTTGTTATTTTTAATAGCCGATTCTGTATCTGTGATGTAGTCTATCGTAGGTATTGTTTTAGGAGTTACTGAGAAATTTAAACCTTTGGTTAATACAGCCTTTTCTGTCTCTGAGAGATCTCTGTCTGACAAATTTTTCTCCCTGGAAATCTGCTCTCCCAATTCTCCCTGGAAATCTGCTCATTCCTAATTTTTCGCGCATTTACCAGTAGCTGAGATTGTTTCAGTGAAAGGTCCAGTACGACTGAGAGCTTACACAGACAAAAGCTTTAGAATGATTTAAACCAGCAAACAGTCAAGATCATAGGGTGGTGCAATTAATTTGCACAAGGGTGTACACCGGAAAATACAATATATGGTGAAGTGGTTGTTTTGTAAATTTGCGAAATTGTCTTACCACACCGCAACGAAGAGAGAAAGGACGGTGGCTATGATAACCACGGCAAACAGAACCAGCAGAATCACCAATCCCAAATTACCGTCATCCTGCTGAACCGGCTCTGGAAAGGAATAATTAGAAGTAAGCTCCGTGTACAATTTGTAGGAAAAACTCAATGATGCCTTTTATTGATGCCTTGTTATTGTGTCGGTCATGGCGGATGCTTCCTGCGCTTCGATCTGTCTGATTTCGATCAAGAGTTTAAGCTCGGAGACCAATGGATCCTTCAGCCTCGTCATTATCTCACATGCGCCAAGATTGCCCATGAGCATGCTTTTATCATTTCAGGAGGCTTACTCAGTGACTTTGAGGTCGAGGTTTCTGGCTTTGTGTTGAAGGGAAAAACATCGTCTGGAAAATTATCCTCGGGAGGTTCAGATGTGGCGGGATCTGCGGGACCAAAATACAATTGCTTTCATGGAAGAAATGTTGACGCACGACCATCACTGTTGATATACTGGTTGGGATTAGCATTTCCTGAATAATTCTTCAAAAAAAAGGAAAACGACAACAAGAAAAATGTGACGAATGGTGATAACTTTGCAGAAATTATGAATGCATATAAAAGAGTGGCTTAATATTTTTCAAATTTAACTCAAACTTAATTATATTTCAAAAAATATAATTTAGAATCATACAGATTCATTAAATATGCAATATACACATACACACACACACACACACACACACGCACACACGCACACACACACACACACACACACACACACACACACACACACACACACACACACACACACACACACACACACACACACACACACACACATATATGTATGTGTGTGTATGTGTATATATCAGAAAACCTTTATTCGTCCCACAATGGGGAAATTTGCAGTCCACAGCAGCAATTGAAAAGGGTTGGGGTGGGGGTGAAAGGATAGAAAACAAGATATTCTAAGCATAACAAAATAAGAATGTCAACTGTATACTGTGCAAATGTAAATGTGCAAAACCGTTCCATAAAAAACTGTACATAGTGCAAGAATAAGAAATGCATTTTGATATATTGCATCAAGCCATATTTACACGTGTCCAGTTTTTTTTTTTTTTTTTTTTTCACATGTGATCATTGAGAGTTGCAAAGCCTGACAGCAGTCGGTAGGAACGAGCTGGCGGTACCTTTCCTTCTTGCAGCGCAGGTGTAATAGTCTCTGGCTGAAGGAGCTACCCAGTGCTGTCAGGGTGGGCAGGAGGGGGTGGGAGGGGCTGTCCATCATAGCCTTTAGTTTAGCTAGCATCCGTCTGTTGCCCACCTCCTCCAGAGAGTGCAGCGAGCAGCCCTCAGAACTTGCCCTCTTGACAAGGCGCTCCAGTCTTTTCCTGTCCCGGGTGGTGATGCTGCCTGACCGGCAGACAATTCCATAGTGGATGGCTGAGGCCACCACAGAGTCATAGAAAGTCTTTAGGAGTGACCCCTGAACTCCAAAAGACCTCAGTTTCCTAAGTAGGAAGAGGCGACTCTGTCCCTTTTTGATTAGGGCATCCGTGTTTGTAGTCCAGTCCAGTTTATTGTTGAGAGTAACACCCAGGTACTTGTAGGAGATCACCCTCCCAATGTCCGAACCCTGGATGTTCAACGGTGCAGGTGAGGATTGATTCCTGCAGAAATCCACGACAAGCTCCTTGCTTTTCCCGGTTTTGATCTGGAGGTGATTCTGCTGGCACCAGTCCACAAAGTCCTTTGTCAGTCCCCTGTACTCCCGATCGTCTCCCTCTGTAATGAGGCTGACAATAGCTGAGTCGTCATAGAACTTCTGAAGGTGGCAGGTTGGGGTGTTGTAGTTGAAGTCCAAGGTGTAGAGGGTGAACAGGAATGGAGCCAGGACTGCGGCGCTCCGGTGCTGCAGAGAAGCCTGTCCGACTCACAGTTCTTTACCCTCACGTACTGTGGCTGTCGACTCCGGCATGCTGCAGCTTGTCCCCGAGTAGATTTGGCTGGATGGTGTTGAAGGCACTGGAGAAATCGAAGAACGTGATCCTCACCGTGCTCCCAGCATTCTCCAGGTGCAGCAACGTCGTATGGAGGAGGTAGATGATGGCATCCTCCACACCGATGCTGGGCTGGTCGGCAAACTGTAGCGGGTCCAGCGATGAGCTTGCCAGCGGTCGCAGGTGGGCGAGGACGAGTCGCTCCAGTGTCATCATCAGGTGAGATGTCAGCGCCACCGGTCTGTAGCTGTTGAGCTCCTTTGGGTTGGCAATCTTGGGCACTGGGACCAGGCATGACGTTTTCCACAGCTGTGGAACTCTGCCCAGCTTCAGGCTCAGGTTGAACAAGTGCAATGACACACAGCTGGTCGGAGCAGGTCTTAAGGAGTCGGGAACTGATGTCATCCGGACCTGCTGCCTTCCTCACCTGCATCCTCCTCAGTTGGTCCTCACCTGCGCAGTTGTGACAGATGTAGGAACCGGGAGGCAGAGTGGCGGCTGAGGGTGTGGCAACGGTTGGGAGGGCAGTTGTTGGTTGCGGGAAGCATATATATATATATATATATATATATATATATATATATATATATATGTGTGTGTGTGTGTGTGTGTGTGTGTGTGTGTGTGTGTGTGTGTGTGTGTGTGTGTGTGTGTGTGTATATATATATATATATATATATATATATATAAATATATATATATATATATATATATATATATATATATATACAGTAAAGTCTCGTTATATCGATATTCAAGGGAGTCCAAAAAAATATCGATATAACCGGGACTATCGATATATCCGACCCTGTTTGCATGTAATTTTCTCCGTGCGTGCATAGAAATAGTATCGATATAACCGGGTATATGACTTGGAAGGGGGTTAAATATTTCGTGAAAAAACGCATTGATAAATCAATGATAATGTCCGCAAAACACAGTTAAGGTTAGCTTCGAAACTAAGGAAAGGTAAGGTTGGCAGATGGAACAATGCATTGTTTTGTATGTTGTATGTATGTTATATGTGTCATGTGCACTTGTTTCTGGCACATTTCAATACAACATAGAGACAATAGCTTTTAGTTCAACATATTGAGTGTTTTTTTTAAATGAAACAAAGATGATGAAGAGGTGATGGGCAGGTTTGGACTGCAGATGAGGAACGCTGAAGGACATATGGTGGTTGACTTTGCTAAGAGAATGGAAATGGCTATTGTGAATACTTTCTTTCAGAAGAGACGGGAACATATGGTGACCTATAAGAGTGGAGGCAGAAGTACACAGGTAGACTACATTTTGCGTCAACGGCGCCATCTAAAGGAAATCAGTGACTGCAAAGTAGTGGTTGGTGAGAGTGTAGCCAGACAGTATAGGTTGGTGGTGTGTAGGATGACGCTGGCAGTCAGGAAGATGAAGAAACCAAAGGCTGAAGTGAGGACAAAATGGTGGAAGTTGAAAAAGGAAGAGTGTTGCATGACATTTAGGAAGGAGGTAAGACAAGCACTGGGTGGGCAAGAGGTCCTTCCAGATGACTGGCAAACTACAGCGAACATAATCAGAGACACAGGTCGGAAAGTACTTGGTGTATCGAGTGGAAGAAAGGTAGATAAGGAGACTAGGTGGTGGAATGGGGAGGTGCAGGAGTGTATACAGAGAAAGGGGTTAGCAAAGTAGAAGTGGGACACTGAGAGGACGGACGAGAGTAGACAGCAGTACAAGGAGATGACCTTTATGCTCGGCTGGACAGCAAGGAAGGCGAGACTGATCTTTAGAGGCTGGCGAGACAGAGAGACAAAGATGGAAAGGACCTGCAGCAGGTTCAGGTGATTAAGGATAGAGATGGCAATGTATTAACATGTGCCAGTAGTATGATGGCAAGATGGAAAGAGTACTTTGAAGAATTGATGAATGAGGAAAATGAGAAGGAACAAAGAGTAGAAGACGCGACTGTTGTGGACCAAGACGTAGCAAGCATTAGCAAGGATGAAGTGAGGAGGGCGCTGAAGAGGATGAAGGGGGAAAGGCACTCGGGCCTGATGATTTACCAATCGAGGTATGGAAGTGTCTTGGAGAGGTAGCGGTGGTGTTCTTGACTGGGTTATTCAACAAGATCTTAGATGGTGAACAGATGCCTGAAGAATGGAGACGAAGTGTACTTGTGCCCATTTTTAAGAACAAAGGAGATGTGCAGAGTTGTACAAACTAATAATAAAGTTGATGAGCCATACAATGAAACTCTGGGAAAGAGTAGTTGAAGCTAGACTAAGATCAGAAGTGAACATTTGTGAGCAGCAGTATGGCTTCATGCCAAAAAAAAGAGTACGACAGATGCAATGTTTGCTTTAAGAATGCTGATAGAGAAGTATAGAGAAGGTCAGAAGGAATTGCATTGTGTCTTTGTAGATCTGGAGAAAGCGTATGACAGGGTGCCCAGAGAAGAGCTGTGGCATTGCATGAGGAAGTCTGGAGTGACGGAAAAGTATGTCAGGGGGTGCAAGACATGTATCATGAAATAAGACAGTTGTAAGGTGTGCTGTCGGAGTGACTGAGAAATTCAAGGTGGAGGTGGGACTCCACCAGGGGTCAGCTCTGAGCCCCTTCTTGTTTGCTATGGTGATGGACAGGCTGACAGACGATGTTCAACAAGAATCTCCTTGGAGCATGATGTTTGCAGATGACATTGCGATCTGTAGCGAGAACAGGGAACAGGTGGCGCAGAAACTAGAGATGTGGAGATATGCCCTGTAAAGGAGAGGAATGAAGATCAGTTGCAGCAAGACGGATTATATGTGTGTGAATGAGAGGGATCCAAGTGCAAGAGTGATGCTACAGGGAAAAGAGATAAAGAAGGTGGAAGATTTTAAGTACTTGGGGTAAACTGTCCAGAGCAATGGAGACTGTGGAAAAGAGGTGAAGAAGCGTGTCCAGGCAGGCTGGAGCGGCAGGAGAAAAATGTCAGGTGTGATGTGTGATAGAAGGGTTTCAGCTAGGATGAAAGGAAAAGTGTATAAAACAGTGGTAGACCAGCCATGATGTTTGGACTGGAGACAGTGCCACTGAAGAAAAGACAGGAATCAGAGCTGGAGGTAGCAGTGCTGAAGATGTTGAGGTTTTCTTTGGGAGTGACCAGGTTGTATAGGATCAGGTATGAGTACATTAGAGGGACAACTCATATTAGAGGCTTTGCAGAGAAAGCCAGAGAGGCCAGACTGAGATGGTTTGGACATGTCCAGAGGAGAGAGAGTGACTATATATGGAGAAGGATGCTGAGCCTTGAACCAGGCAGGAGACCGAGAGGAAGACCAAAGAGGTGGTTTATGGATGTGGTCAATGAGGACATGAAGGTAGCTGGTATGAGAGGAGAGGATGCACAAAACCGGGATAGATGGAGGATATTGATTCACTGTGGCGACCCCTGAGGGGAAAAGCCGAAAGGAAAAGAAGAAGATTGAAAATTGAGAAAATTAAAACATTGTCATTTAGGTCCGATCTGCACAGGTTGTTAGTCAATATGTAATTAAAAGACAAAAGATATTTTCCATAGATTAAACATACAAATCTAAAAACTACACAAAGAGCACACTAAGTGTTGGAACTCAGCACATTTATGAAACAAAAATTTGCTGGCAGCACCAATGGGATGTAATTCACAGATAAATATAGATAAATAATTAGGCGAAGGATAGTGGCAATGGTGGAAATGAAGAATGTTACTCTCAGGGAAGTGACACACAGCGTGTGAGATGTGTCAGGCTGAGATTCACATGACAGCCGCGGTGGGCACATGTGACGCCACAAACGCACACCTCTTCTGTTTCTCACATCGACTAATTAACGCCTTTGTCTAAAGTTTATACAAAGGTGTTATTTAGTCGATGCTTTCACGTGACTAATGACGCGTTTTATTCCGCGTCCGTGGAATCATCGGACTCGCGCCTTGTAATAAAATCTCTGCCAGCACGAAGTGGATGCAGATGCCATTGAGGAGCTTGTTGCTGACCATAATGAGGTTCTCAACACAGAGGATTTGATTTGTGCAGGCTTTTATTGAACAGTTCCATCCAGAAAAGGCTATGAGAATCATCTACATGATGAATGATAATGTGATGCCTCATTTTCGTAAGACCTTACAAGTCAGAAAGCAACACGTGTCAATTAAGAGCCATCAACGACCATCACAAATGTAAATAAAGTGACTTTATTATATAGTGCAGTGTATTTCTTTCATTACAATACAATAGCACATTTATTTTACATCGAATAAGGTATGTTGTGTGTAGTTTTAAGGCTTATTTAGTTGAAAAGTATATTTTATGGAAACCTGGGAACGGATTATTCCCATTTTAATGGTTTACTATGGGATTTTTTTTTTTGTGATACACACTTTTTGGCTTACACACTCTGTCTGGGAACCAATTAAGTTCGGAAGCTTAGGTCTCACTGTATATATATATATATATATATATATATATATTTAGTCAGCTGTCGATCAGACTGCAATTTCCTTCCAAGAAAACCAATATCTGATTTTTATTTTGCTCACCTTCCCAGGGTCGTCCATAACGCAGAGGACTCCAGTCACTCCACTGGCTGTCTGCGTCAAGCTCGTCCCTCGCCCGCACTTGGACTTGATGAGGGTGCCCAGCCAAGGCGTCAAAAATCACCAGCGGACTCTCCTCGTGGAAAACCTGACGTGGAAGCAAAGATAAAGAACAAGAAATGAAGAAAAACGCAGGAACTTTTCAAAACAGTTCCTAAATGTTGATCCGTATTGACGATTTGTATTGACGATCTGTATTTACGATCGTGTCAACATACAAACCTCTGACCAATATTGCGATCCATGCGGCCGGTATCTGATGTGAAAGATGAGAGGGAAAGCATCCCGCAGTGCCCACGAGGAGGGAAAGTTCCATGAGATAATCAGTTTATTTGGAAATCCTTCCACCTCCGTTACTAACACTGACTCCGGAGGGTCCGGTTTCACTAAAAAAAAAAGACAGATTCCCCAAAAAAAAAGGCTGAAAACAGTCAACTGCAAGATGATGAAGGGAGAGGTAAAAAATAAGTATAAGATTCAAATACAGGCATCAGGGTTTTAAAAATGTGAGTATCTGCATCATGTCACAGAGGGTACAGCAAATGCTGAAGAATGATTGACTATGTGTCTTTGTGTTGTCATGTTATTTGCTATTTACTTGTTTTTTTAACTTCAAGATGGCGCTGCGAGAGTGGCTGCCTTTCCAGCAGCTGCCTTTCCAGCAGCTCTTGTATTTTCTTTTTCTACTTCTTTCTTTCCTTTCCTCTTCCTTTCATAACTTTGCTGTGAAATGTAAATTTCTCCATTGCGAGATGAATAAAGGTACATACAATCCAATCAGGTAAAGATGTGGTAATTATGTAATTATTTCAAGATACTTCCCTCCAAACCCCCTAAAAATAACCTAAAATAAATCTGGCTACTTACGCAGCTTGTCTAATTTAAAGCGTGCGGCCGTTGACACAGACCCGAGCGCGTTTGTGGCGGTGACGTTAAGCGTGTGGATGGTCTGCCAGAAAGATGGATGCTCAACATCACAGTACTTGTGGTCCGGGTCCACCCGGCATGGCTGCCAGGCCTTTCCGTTTCCCCTAGAATAAGACAAAAAGCGTTATACCGCGGCAATTTTAAAACACTCCTCGCCAGTGGTCCCCCATCGTATCGAGTTGCAGTAATTGTCTTTTACCTGAGGGAGGCGTGATAGTCGACTGGAAGAAAGGTCTTCACCGATTCTTTCCAGGAACAGCGGACAAGAGTGTGATTAGGAACTTGACAGGAAATGCTCAGCAGCCCGGGGGGGTCTGGAACAACAACAGTCAGAAGTCATTCTTCAACCTTTGTATGGTTTAATTATTTATATTTGACTATTTTGGACTATAGGACAGGTGTGCACCATCACCAAACAATGGAAAAAAATAACCCCATGAAGCTGAAATGTCGCATAGGATGTCAAGATGGGTCAGAGTTCAAAATGTTTATTTCAGTGGGTATATCTTCCATTGTGATTGGTTAATTAATAATTAAATAATGTTTTAAAGCACTGGTGTCCAAGTAGAGGCCCGAGGGCCAAATCTGGCCCGTCACATCATTTTATTCGGCACGCAAAAGCAAATCAAACAAAAAAATTCAAATTGTCATATGTAAACCACGATAAGTCATTATTTTTTACTTCAGATTTGACAACTAGGTATTAATTACCATATTTTCCTGTGTATAGGGCTCACCGGAGTATATGGCTCTCCCCCAATGAATGGTGTATTTTCAAACTTTTTCCATATATAAGGCGCACCGGACTATAACGTGCACCTTTAATAAATGAAACAAAAGTTTTCTAAATAAAACCAATTCTAAAAGCGCCTTATAATGTGGTGTGCCTTATACAGGTAACACCCGACTTTCGACCGAGTTCTGTTCCGACCGAACGGTTGTAAGTCAAAATGGTCATAAGTCAAAATACATCGTTGTACTAAATTCATCCTGTCTACTTGATAACTAATGTTAAACAGATTCCTTACTTACAGACAGTGTATTGTAGGTGTTCAAATACCTGACATGTTTCGGCGATCCGAAACCGAAAGCGAGGACCAAGGACCATCAACAGGGATGAGGGAGCTTACATGCTCTCTACTACCTGGAGCAGCATCCTGGAGGAACGAGCGGACAGCGTGGGGCGTGGCTTGCCTGTCAGTTCTGACAGGTAGGTCACGCCCTCATAGCAACACCAGCTGAAAATGGCGCGTCACAGCAATATCCGTGACACTCTGACGAAGGCGGAAGTAGTCGCCGAAACATGTCAGGTATTTGAACACCTATAATACATTGTCTGTAAGTAAGGAATCTGCTTAACATAAGTCAAAATACATTCAAAATTTGAATAGAGACTCTAAGGCTAAATGACTCACAAACTCCCCCCTGTGGTGCCATTACAGTCGATTGCTGTGCGAGAGTGAGATGCTGGCTGGCTGGCCAAAATTGTCGTATGCGTTGCCGGCCTGCTAGTGCATTGCGGTGCCAGGCGTAGAATAAAAAAAATAAAAATAGGGTCTGGAGGTCGTGGTCGTAAGTACAGGTGGTTGTAAGTCGATCCAGTCGTAAGTCGGATGTTACCTGTATATGGAAAATATTTTTTAACATGGCATACATTGAAGGTGCGCCTTGTATATGGGGGAAAAACTTCGAAAATAAAGTATTAATCGGGGGTGCTCCTTATAAAACAGAAATAGGGTAAATTAATATTCCTGGCAAAGGTCTGATGCCACTGAATATTTTGAGGCATTGAAAGTAAAAATACATAAATACGTAATTCTTAAAAAATGGAAGTTAGCACCGTCAAAATAAAGACAGCCATTATTTGGACAAAGTTCAGAGTTCACCACGGGAACTAAAATTGGTTTCAAATGTTCTACAAATATTTCGAGGTTGTAATTTTCCAAAGATAAAGCACTTGTAGTATTACTAGGAGAGGTTTCATATACTGTGCTCAGGATTAAAAAAAAAAACCCTTTCCCTCAAAAGCGGTCTTTCTTTTGAAGGAGCCATTTCCTTTTCAAGACAGTCACAGGAAGTGGACTTTTTTTCTCCGAGGATGGCGTTGATGTGATTGCCACTGTTTCAATTTCATCCATCCATCCATTTTCCGTACTGCTTATTCCTCAGCAGGGTCGCGGGGGTTGCTGGAGCCTATCCCAGCTGTCTTCGAGCACGAGGCGGGGGACACCCTGAATTGGTTGCCAGCCAATCGCAGGGCACACAAAGACGTACAACAGTCACTTTCACACTCACACCTAGGGACAATTTGGAGTGTTCAATCTGCCTTCCATGCATGTTTTTGGATTGTGGGAGGAAACCGGCGGACCCGGAGAAAACCCACACCGGCCCGGGGAGAACATGCAAACCCCACACAGGGAGGCCGGGGTGGGACGCGAAACGGCGACCTCTGCATTGTGCTAACCATTCGACTACCGAGTCGCCTGTTTCAATTTCAAACTGTATTTTAAAAAAACAAAAGTCAAAAATCCAAAACTTTACCCCAAGTCAGGATAACCAGAAACATAATTTATCAAATAAAACAGTGCTGTTTATATTAAAACTGTCATCATAGCGCTAAAACATTTAGCGTAGCATTTTTGAAAATGACAAGCCACCACTTACAGCCCAGTCTGAGTTTGACGGAGTGAAGTAGAAGCCCGCGGTTGTCATAGCAACTGTAGTTGCCCTGGGATGAAAGGTTGACGTGTAGCAGGACTAACGATCCATACGATGTGACTTTGTGCCATGGTAACACTTGGCTGTCGTCAAGATGCCACACCACCGGGATCCTACTGGAAGAGGGGGGGACAACATGTTCTTCAGCTTCAGATGATCGTGGGGCATTAACTTGACCAATGTCGTTTCTGGCCTGGTTGTATTTCACCGAAAAGTTCTTCAACAACACGTGACGATATCAGTCAGAGCCAATGCAATTTTTGGCATGCACGTAAATTTGCAGCGTTAAATGTTTGTTGGATTGGATTGGATGTACCTTTATTCGTCTCGCAGTGGAGACATTGAAATTTCACAGCAGCAAAGTTATGAAAGGAGGAGGAAAGGAAAGAAAGAAAGAAGTAGTAAAACAAAATACAGGAGCTGCTGGAAAGGCAGCCACTCTTGTGGCGCCATCTTGAAGTTAAAAGAACAAAAAAAAAAACTACAACACAAAGACACATTCTTCAGCACTTGCTGTACCCTCTTTGTACCCTCTTTGTGACTAGAAGAAAGAGGAGAGGATCAAAGTGTCCTTGCAGAAGAGAATCAAAGTGTCCCCGCAATGGATCAAGGCCATCATGGTGGAATGTGCACGTCTACTACAAGCAACGTTGTTCAAGGTAATGATGGAATAAATCAGTGGTGGGCCATTAGGGACTGCAAAGCTTTCTCTGCTGGCCTAAAAATATCTGAATCAATCCTATTTAAGCATTTAACCAATCACATTTCAGCCATCATTTGTTACCAGGGTCACAAATCTACTTGGACGCCTTGGAGCGTAAAAAGAAGTGTTGTTGAAACAGTTGCTTAAGCTCATCAGAGTTCGAGTTGGCAACCCAAGGCCTAATGGAACGCTCTGGAAATGTCAATTTCCGCAAACTATGATTGGCTAGTCACATTATTGGCTCGTCACTAGCCAATCATAGTATCACTAGCTGCTGGTGATAAGAGCATACTGGCCAGAGCTAGCACACTGGATCGGTGGCGAGCTGCAACAGCAAATATATTGTTCTGTCGATTTAATAGCAGTTTTGTCAACCCACAACGGCTGAAGGAGGAGAAAAAATGGATTTGGTTGAAGATTTATTGTTAAAGTCATTTTCAAGACAGACCTTTCCAGAATAGATGGACATCATTAAGAAAGTTTGGACAGTTCCGAAGCTTGAAAAAATACCAAATAATAGTGCAATTTCATGGTATTATCATGAATTTACACGTTTATGGTAAAAATTCATAGAATGGAAGCCGCGGTTTGAGGGAAGATAAAAAGTAATTTTATAGCCAGTACTAGTAATAGCCTATATTTGTAATTAAAGTCGTCTTGTGATTTTTTTTTTAATTATTTATGTATGTTTTTTCCAATTACAAAACATGGCGATGGCAAGTATTGAAATTCCTTACTTAATTTGTGACTTCCCGCACTCCAGCGTCACATTAGAGTCCAAGCGCCCATACTGCACGTCCGAAACTGCAAACACAGACATAAAATATGAAGACAGTACGCAGCTTGTCTGGCAGGAACAGGCAAGTGGTCGTATTTTGTGGCGCCGTGGTCTGTGACGTATGTGTCACAGTTTACAGTAGGGACACAATAACATGACCAAAGAAGGTGAGTGAGTGGTCCTTCAGGCACAGAGCGAAACTGACTTTGACTTGCTAGTTTACAATGAGACCACTTGAAATGTTTCAACTCCTTGCGCGTGTGATCATGAAAAGGACATAAATCCGTCTCCAAATCAAAATGATCATTATTGACCAAGTATGTTAAAAAAACTAATAACCACTTTTGAAAAATTATATATATATATATATATATATATATATATATATATATATATATATATATATATATATAGAGGCTGGGTTCTGGAGGGCAAATACATCCCCCTAACATGGCTTCACCCAGAGAGAGTTTTGGCCCCATCTGGTGGAAGGCAGCAATTCAAACACCACACCTGCGGCTGATGACGGCTTGATTGGCAGGCAAGGCTTTTAAGGCAGAGAGCCTCTGAGTGAGGGCCCCGGGGAGACAAGCTCTGTTGAGAAACTGATTGCCGCGTGGAACTCATTGCCAGTTGGGACCATATGACAGGACACTGGATTCGGACCTTGCGAAAGGTGGCTAGGCTACATGAGGAGGACATCAAGAGGGGTGAGGCCTAGAAACTCATGGAAAAGAACTCCGTCTTCAGTTTCACATCAGAAGAAACTTTATTATGATTTAAATATTGGAACAGACACTATTCTTGCCTTTGTTACTTGTGAATTCCCCCCTGAAACCATTTATTAAAACCTTTGTTTTTATTCAAACCTGTCGCCCATTGCGCTCCTTGTCTTGTCCCGCTGAGATCTAGCCTCTCATGACATTACAATATATATACAGTAAAGTCTCGTTATATCGATATCGGATATATCGATAGTCCCGGTTATATCGATACTATTTCTATGCACGCACGGAGAAAATTACATGCAAACAGGGTCGGATATATTGATAGTCCCGGTTATATCGATATTTTTTCGGACTCCCTTGAATATTGATATAACGAGACTTTACTGTATATATATATATATATATATATATATATATATATATATATAAAAGAAAAAATCTTCGTCTCACCCATTTCAGCTCGGGTCCTCTACCAGAGGCCAGGAGGCTTGAGGGTTCTGCACAGTATCCGTGCTGTTCCCAGCACTGCGCTTTTCTGGACCGAGATATCCGATGTTGTTCCCGGCATCTGTTGCAACCACTCGTGGAGTTTGGAGGTCACTGCCCCGAGTGCTCCGACCACCACAGGCACGACTGTTACCTTTACCTTCCAGGCTCTCTCCAGCTCCTCTCTGAGCCCTTGGTATTTCTCGATTTTCTCATGTTCCTTCTTTCTGATGTTTCCATCACTCTGGACTGCTACATCCACGACAACAGGTTTCCTTTCCCCTTTATCTATGACCACGATATCTGGTTGGTTGTCCATTACCATCTTGTCAGTCTGTATCTGGATGTCCCACAGGATCTTTGCTCTGTCATTCTCCACCACCTTGGGAGGTGTTTCCCATTTTGACCGTGGGGTTTCCAGTCCATACTCCGCACAGATGTTTCGGTAGACTATGCCAGCCACCTGGTTATGGCGCTCCATGTAGGCTTTCCTTGCCAGCATCTTACACCCTGCAGTTACGTGTTGGATTGTCTCAGGTGCCTCTTTGCCCAACCTACACGTTGGGTCTTGCCTGGTGTGGTATATGCCTGCCTCGATGGCTCTGGTGTTCAGGGCCTGCTCTTGAGCAGCCAGGATGAGTGCCTCTGTGCTGTCCTTTAGGCCAGCCCTCTCTAGCCACTGATAGGACTTCTTGAGATCAGCCACTTCAGTTATGGTTCGGTGGTACATCCCGTGTAGGGGCTTTTCCTCCCATGATTGTCCATCTTCCAGCACCTCATCCTCTGTTCCCCATTGTCTGAGACATTCTTTGAGTATATCGTCCGTTGGAGCCTTCTCTTTGATGTATTCATTGAGCTTGGATGTTTAATCCTGGACAGTGGCTCTCACACTCACTAGTCCCCGGCCTCCTTCCTTACGGTTTGTGTACAGTCTCAGGGTGCTGGATTTGGGATGGAACCCTCCATGCATGGTGAGGAGTTTTCGGGTCTTAACATCCGTGGTCTGAATCTCTTCCTTTGGCCACCTTATTATTCCTGCAGGGTATCTGATCACTGGCAGGGCATAGCTGTTTATTGCCCGGGTCTTGTTCTTGCCATTGAGCTGGCTTCTTAGGACTTGCCTCACCCGCTGGAGGTATTTGGTCGCAGCCGCTTTCCTTGTTGCTAGTTGAAGCTTGCCATTGGCCTGTGGTATACCGAAGTACTTGTAGCTGTTTTCAATGTCTGCTATTGTTCATTCAGGGAGTGCGACCCCTTCAGTGTGGACTACCTTGCCCCTGTTAGTCACCATCCGACTGCATTTCTCCAGCCCGAATGACATCCCGATGTCACTGCTGTAGATCCTGGTTGTGTGAATCAGCGAGTCTATGTCCCTTTCGCTCTTAGCATACAGCTTTATGTCATCCATGTATAGGAGGTGACTGATCATAGCTCTGAGGCGGTATCCATAGCCTGTCTTGGCGATTATTTGGCTGAGGGGGTTCAGTCCTATGCAGAACAGCAGTGGGGAGAGTGCGTAACCTTGGTATATGCCACATCTGATGGACACTTGCGTTAGTGGCTTGCCATTGGCTTCAAGTGTGGTTTTCCACATCCTCATCGAGTTTGCAACGACGGCTCTCGGGGTCCTGTTGACCTTATACAACGCCAAGCATTCAGTGATCCATGTGTGTGGCATCGAGTAGTATGCTTTCTTGTAATCAATCCAGGCTGTGCACAGGTTGGTAAGTCGTGACCTGCAGTCTAGTGTGACTGTTCTGTCAACCAGTAGCTGATATTTGGCACCTCTAGTATCTCTACCAATGCTTTTCTGTGCTTTGCTCATGTATTGATCCATGTGTACACTTATCTTAGCCACAATGATGCCTGACATGAGCTTCCATGTTGTGGATAGACAGGCTATTGGCCGATAGTTGGAAGGAACTGCACCCTTTGAGGAATCCTTCATGACCAGGATTGTTCGCCCTATGGTTAGCCATCCTGGGTGTGTCCCATCCATCAGCAACTGGTTCATTTGTGCTGCTAGGCGCTCGTGGAGTGTTGTGTGTTTCTTTAGCCACAAGGTGTGGAACATATGGATAGCCTGGACGGCACCATACGGCCTGGTGCCGTCCAGTTCATACCTGAGACTTCATACCTGAGACTCTTTCTTGTTTGTCTGCCGCTGTGATGGTAAGGGAGTTCTGTTCAGGGAGGTTGCTGTGCTCCTCTTTCAGAGTCACTGCTGTTATGTGCACTGCTTTGTGCACTGCTGTTATGTGCGACCTCCTTCTCCCATATGCCTTTCCAGTATCTTTCAGTTTACAACCTTGGAGGGTCTGCTCTGCTGTTAGAACCCTGCCACTGAGCGTACACTTTCGCAGGTTGTGTTGCAAATAGCCTGTTTATTCTTCGGGCCTCATTCTCTTTCATGTACATCTTTAGGTGACTGGACAAGGCCTACAGCCTTTGTTTGGCAGTTTCGAGTGCTTAAGGTATGGTTATCTGCATGTACGTCTTGGGTGTTGGCCTTTTAGTCACACCTCTCTGGGTCTCCGTCAATTGACTTACATCTTTCCGAGCCACCTTGATCTTAAGCTCCAACCGTCTTTTCCATGGTGGGTCACGAATCTCGTTGCTCTCACGGTTGCTCTTGTAGTCAACCATCTCTAGGATCACTGATGCTGAAGCGTATATCAGCTCATTGGTTTCCGTGATCGTTCCGGTCGGGATCGCTCTCAGTGCTGCATTCACAGTTTCCATTAGACTTTCAGGTGGTACTTCACATAGCCGTTGGAATCGTTTGGACTGCACTGGACTCAGGGGATTCAGTCCAATGTAGAACAGCAGTGGGGAGAGAGCGTCACCTGGGTATATGCCACATTTGATGGACACTTGCGTTCGTGGGTTGCCATTGGCTTCAAGTGTCGTTTTCCACATCCTCATCAAGTTTGCAACGAAGGCTCTCAGGGTCCTGTTGACCTTATACTTCACAAAGCCATTGTAATCGGTTTCTTGGTGGCCCAGTTCTTGCCGTGATCTTATCTCTCAGGTCAGTTGCTGCCTCGGTCAGCATTTCATTCATTGGGGCTGGCTTCCCAATCTCATCATTCATTGGGGCTTGCCTCCCAATCTCTGGTCTAATCTCTTCCTCTGATCTGGCAGCCTGGGGCCCTTCACCTTGGAATTTGTGTTGTACCTCATCCATTTCAAATTGTGACAGCAATTGCCGTTTGTGGATATTGGAACACTGAGCTACTAGTCGTTTCATGGTCAACCGTGACTGTGGGTTTCGAAGTAACCATTCAGCCCCCATTCAAAGTAACCATTCAGTCCCCAATTAGCCCCCATGTAACCCCTCTGACTAGGGTTGCTTGAGTAGTAGCATTTCAAGAGAGACATGTTATCGCATCTCGTCCATGTCCGCTTCGTTCCAGTAGCCCATTTGTCATCAAGGTGCTCATCTATCTATCTATCTATCTATCTATCTATCTATCTATCTATCTATCTATCTATCTATCTATCTATCTATCTATCTATCTATCTATCTATCTATCTATCTATCTATCTAAATTAAAAAAAATAATTGCCTCACCCCCCATGGGTGGTGTCTGTACCCCCATTTTTAGCTCGGGTCCTCTACCGGAGGCCAGGAAGCTTGAGGGTTCTGCGCAGTATCCGCGCTGTTCCCAGCACTGTGCTTTTCTGGACCGAGATATCCGATTTTGTTCCCGGGATCTGTTGCAACCACTCGTCGAGTTTAGGGGTCACTCGCCGAGTGCTCCAACCACCACAGGCACGACTGTCACCTTTACCTTCCAGGCACTCTCCAGCTCCTCTCTGAGCCCTTGGTATTTCTCGAGTTTCTCATGTTCTTTCTTTCTGATGTTTCCATCATTTGGGACCGCTACATCCACGTCAACGGTTTTCCTTTGCCCTTTATCTATGACCACGATATCTGGTTGGTTGGCCATTAGCATCTTGTCAGTCTGTATCTGGAAGTCCCACAGGATCTTTGATTGGTCATTCTCTACTACCTTGGGAGGTGTTTCCCATTTTGACCTTGGGGTTTCCGGTCCCTACTCCGCACAGATTTTTCGGTAGACTATGCTAGTCACCTGGTTATGGCGCTCCATGTAGGCTTTCCCTGCCAGCATCTTACACCCTGCAGTTAAATGTTGGATTGTCTCAGGTGCCTCTTTGCACAACCTACACCCTGGGTCTTGCCTGGTGTGGTATACCCTTGCCTCTATGGCTCTGTTGTTGAGGGCCTGCTTTTGAGCAGCCAGGATGAGTGCCCCTGTGCTGTCCTTTAGGCCAGCCCTCCCTAGCCACTGATAGGACTTCTTGAGATTATATACATACATACATACACACACACACACACACACACACACACACGCACACGCACACACACACACACACACACACACACACACACACACAAGTGTGTATCCCAAAAATTAATTTCCCATAGGAAACCATTAAAATGAGAATAATCTGTTCCCAGGTCTCCATAAAATATAATTTTCAACTAAATAAGCCTTAAAACTACACACATTATACCTTATTCTATGTATAATAGATGTGCTATTGTATTGTAATGAAAGAAATACACTGCACCGTCTAATAAAGTGACTTTGTTTACATTTATGATGGTCGTTGATGGTTCTTAATTGACACCTGTTGCTTTCTGACTTGTAAGGTCTTACGAAACTGAGGCATCACATTATCATTCATCATGGTGATGATTCTCTTATACACAGTCTTTTCTGGATGGAATTGTTCAATAAAAGCCCGCACATCATTCCACTTTGCCAACATTGCCTTGATGCGCTCACTTGGTGCTGCAGCCATCTCCTCCTCCTCGCCCTCAGATGACAACTCCTGAATGGCTTGCTTCTACTTGTCCTCTTGAAGTCAAATCAAATCCTGTGTGTTGAGGACCTCATTATGGTCAGCAACAAGCTCCTCGATGACATATGTATCCACTTCGAGTCCCATGTTCTGTCCAATGGAAACAATGTCGTCCAAAACAACAGAGTCATGAGGATCAAATCCTTCAAAGTCCCTCTCAAGGATGCATGCGGGTCACCAATTCTTCCATGCTGCTTTCAAGGATCGAATGGTAACATCATGCCAAGCCTTTTCTATCAGCTGAACACAATGATACACATTGAAATGGTCCTTTCAATAATCCCTAAGGGATAGTTCGGTGTCATTAGTCACGTGAAAGCCTTGAGTAAATAAAGCCTTTGTGTAAAGCTTTGTTGTGAAGGATGGTAGCAATGGTGGACTTAGCATATCGCTTAGCATAAATCAGACAAACGCATACCTCATTCGTGTTTCTCAATGATCTCCTTCTTCTCCTTGACTGTAATTTTGTTTTGTGACTTCTTCGGCTGAACACGAGCCTGTGGTGGGGTCTTTTTCGGTCCCATAACAGCAAAACTATCCATAAAAAAATCGTTGAAGTCGATCGATGTGTGCATTCAGTGAAAGGGGGTGTGGAAAGGTAGGCTGATCGGTCGTGTGCTTTGGTGTTTTTCCGCCGAAGATTACTCCACCAATGTTAAGCAGATTCCTTACTTACAGACAGTGTATTGTAGGTGTTCAAATACCTGACATGTTTCAGCGACTACTTCCGCCGAAACTTCCGAAGGCGGAAGTAGTCGCCGAAACATGTCAGGTATTTGAACACCTACAATACACTGTCTGTAAGTAAGGAATCTGCTTAACATTAGTTATCAAGTAGACAGGATGAATTTAGTACAACGATTACTCCACCAGCCGTGGTGGGGTGGTGCTCCATGTGGATCCCGAAAAGTAGTGCTTATGCCAAGGTTTAATTTTCATAAATTTAACGTTCGTAAAGCGAAAATTTCATAAGGCAAGGTGTTCGTAAACCGAGGCCCCACTATATATATAGACGCAGATCGGGTCGATTTTTGTTGCTCTACCCACAAATAGCAGTCTCTAAGCATTCTTTCTGCGGTTGTACGCGTGCCTTTTTGTGTGTGCACCATATGCGATTGTGTGTACTCTTCAGGGTCGTGCAGAGCCAGTTGCTTTGAATGTGTGTATTCATGTTTATTGGCAGCCAAGCACATTATTCCTCAAAGCCACAGCGTTCCACTCATATCTGATTTTGCCTTTGGCAGAAGGGTCGCAGCACATGGAGGGGTACCCACCCCCACACCCCCGCGCCTACACACACACACACACTGAAAAATAAACAAATAAATAAACCTTCATGTGTAGTTTAAGTACATGCCTCCACATGCGCAAATAAACATTTGCACATGCGTATAGAGTATGTAAAGGAGAGTTGCATATCTTTGTTGAAATTAAAGAAACTCTAAGGCACAAAAAGTGGAAGGGGGGGTGTAGGGTTACGGGAATGGGTGAAAAAAAAACAGCATCAATTTTACTCAAAGGGCTAAGGGCCAGTATTCTGGATTAATGAAATGAATAATCGAACCTCAACTTGGCTCCGACAGAAGACACACGGAGAGAAACATTGAGGAGGCATTACAAAAAAACTAAAAACATCTCTGAGAAAGACGTGCCACGTCAATTTCTCAAAAACACATTCCCATGAAACCGAGTACCGAAAAACACATTGACAAGAAAAGTCTTGTGCGATGCTAACTGGAAAAAAAGTGTGAATTTAAAATAGACTAAATATGTTTGGAGGGGAGAATCCTAAAAGTGAACTAAATTGTGACTGCCTAACATGAAAAATGTATTTTTTCTGCGTCATTGTTTCATGGTGATTCTCCTCCAGCCAAATCATACAGTCTAACCAGTTGTTTTCTTCAAAATGCTCAGTGTTGCCGCCCGCTTTTCTTGGAAACCTCCTTTCATCGATATGCGTCAAAATGGTGCAAAATAGTGTCCTTTGTATACGAGCTTACGACATATGAAAAGGTTCAAAAATATATTTTTCAACATGTGCTTCTGATCAAAAGGGAGGTGCGTGTCAACTCAAAGTGTGTGTTACCTTCATTGGTCCAAATCTGAGCAGTACTTAGACACCGTGTCCAAGATAAAAACCAGATGACGGTCAGACTCCCAGGGCTGGACCAAAGACCTGCTGGCATCTGAAAAGTCACATATAGTAGAATCACAAAGATTGCGAAGACGTTATATAACTAGATATATAATCAGATAGATAAATAGAAAAAAAAATATCATCCAATAGATAAAGAGATAAATAGATACACAGATCGATACATAGATACATAGATACATAGATAACTAGATAAATAGATAAGCAACTAAATACATAAATAAATACATAAATAAATACATAAATAAAATAACTGAGCAAAATACGGGATAAAAATAAATCAATACATAAATAAATGAATACATAAATAGATCAATAAATACATACATAAATAAAATAACTGAACAGAATTTATTTAAAATCGCATTTTCTGTGTAGCTTTATTTCTTGCTTCTATTTATAAATAGATTTTATTAATTATTGTGTTTTTTTTTCTATGCTTGTCTGTGACTGTCCTTGAGAGCTTTGAAAAGCGCTTGAAAATAAAATGTATTATTATTATTATTATTATTATTATTATAAATACATAAATAAATAAATACGTCGGTTCCATCAAAGCAGAAAAAAATATTTTCTATTTCCTGTTTTTCCATTCCACAACTCATCTGACATCTAACATCCAAGTTAAGAAGAGCACAAAAAAATTGAGAAAGCAGTGTACGAGTTGAAACTCTGTAAATCTTTGCGTTGCGGTTTGGTGTTCTGGCGTAGCGGCGTTACATTTCACAACGTTGGCAGTGTCACTTCTCACAGCACACTCAGCAAATTCAAGTTTGGTGTGTTTACATTCCTTCTCCTCTTCCAGCCATGCCACCTTACTTTGAGAGCCTCAGGAAATGGGAGACATTCTGTGTCTGCAAACCAGCTGCAACGCTGGACTGCATCACATTTGAGAAGTCAAATGTGATGCAGATACATTCAGCAGTCAATTTATTGGCCATCAAAAGATAACTAAGGTTGGGAATAATTTAATGGGAAGCAGGAAATGTCAAAGTAAATAAATAAATAAATAGACAAATAAATAGACAAATAAATAACTGAACAAAATACGAGATAAAAAATAAATACATGCATAAATAAATGGATACATAAATAAATACACAAATAAAATAAATGACGTGACGCTGATACACAAACTCTAGACGCAAACGGGGGCTGCCAGTCTTTCCGCCTCAAATGGAGAGTTCATTTACTTCCAGGAAACTTAGACAGGATATTTTTTTTGTCTACTTGTTCATGTTTTTAGACTCAAGATTGTCTTTTTGTTTGTGTTGTTTGTAAAACAATTTAGTCCAACTTCTTTCCGAATGCTGTTTCATACATTTAGGACTACATTTACATTCAATGTGGCGGAAGAAACCTTAGACTCTCTTCTTTCATCGGAAAAAAAAGTTAATTCCTAAATGATATGGGTCGGGTGTTATATGTGCTTGAAATGAGGGTGGCTGTCCAAAATACAATACAATACATACGTATTGGATTGGATGTACCTTTATTCGTCTCACAGTGGAGAAATTTACATTTCACAGCAGCAGTTTTAAAAGGAGTGGAAAGGAAAGAAAAAGTAGAAAAAAAAACAGGAGCTGCTGGAAAGGCAGCCACTCTCGCGTCGACATCTTGAAGTAAAAAAAAAACAAACAAAAAATAAATAGCAAATTACATGACAACACAAAGACACAGAGTCATTCATTCTTCAGCACTTGCTGTACCCTCTTTATGACATGAAGCAGTTCTAGAAGCAGATGATTTATATAGCGCATTAACAACAGCTGAAGTTGTAACAATGGGCTAACATGGAAAAAAGGGAAATGCTGCCCCCACGCAGAAATGAAAAAAACTTCGCCAGGGGTCTGACTAGTGCTTTAGCGGCACCCAAGAAAATCCAAAACTCGAACAAAGTTGGGAATGGCACTCCACTCACATTTTTCAATTCCCGAATAAATTTGGGAATGGCAGCGAATGAGTAAGATGTCATCCTGATCAAGGAAGAAATGTATCAAGCTCCGAAAAGCTCCGAGTTCAATGCAGCAAAAAACAAAAATCATTACAAAATAATTGTTTTGAAATTAGGCAGCCCACCCAATTATAAAAGAGGCCCCCGTTTTTCCAAGAAAACAACACCGCTGGCAATACTTAAAACTTGTGGAAAATTCTCATCTTTCACAGTTGGATTGACGAATGAAAAAATTACACTGCGGTCTGCCAAAGCCAAGATGGAAGCTAACAATTGCAAAGCAGTCGCCCCGTAGTTTTGGATATTTTACAGCCGTGTATTCAGAACGCTGATGAGTATCCACACTCCACACCACCGAGCGAACAGCATAGGCCAAACCATGAATATCCACATCTGTCAGGCACACACACACACTAAATACGCAAGCAAAGCGACATTCAAGGTCAAATGCTAATTTGAGATAATTGTATTTTAAAATACCTGAAAATGCATCCGCCACATGTTTATTTTATTTTTTGGTGCAAAAGCCAAATTGCTGCAATCCCCTTCCTACAAATATACAGACACTCCCCAACTTACGAACGAGAACGGTCGTTCGTAAACTGAATTTGTTCATAAGTTGAATTCGTTCGTACGTTGATTCAGTGCTATTTTTGTATGGAATGTATGTTGATGGCTTATATAAGTAGGTTTAAGGTTACCGTACTCATTTGAGTATAACACATGTTCTACCTAAGAAAGAACTTAAAGTTTGGGTGCGCGTTATGAACGAGTCCTGGGAAAAAAATGCTCATATATATATTTAATGCTTCATCCCTTCCAGGTGGGGGCAGCATTTCCATGGCTATTCTCGCTCTTCTGTTTCGATTCTTGGAAAGACCCGAATCACGCGCATTCCTTTTTTTTGATTGTTGATTAGCATTTCTTTAGCTACGCTTCATTTCCTTTCCTCGCCTCGCCCACACTGAAACATGAGTTAAGATTCATTCATTCTTCTCTTGATCCCACCTTCAAATCCCATCTCAAAACCCACCTATTTAAAATTGCATTTACTGTGTAGCTTTTTCTCTTGTTTCTATTTATAACTGTATTTTATTTATTGTATTCTATTTTGTAATTGTATTTTATTTATTATAATATATATATGCTTGTCAGTGACTGTAAAGTGTCCTTGAGAGCTTTGAAAGGCGCTTAAAATAAAATGTATTATTATTATTAACCTTGCTGTTTTGCACAATTGCCAATATCCAGAGTATACATTCAGTGTTTACATTGTTATTCAATGTTTACATTGTCAATAAAGTATTTTTATCACAATGCTTGATCTGAGTCGGGAAAAAGGG
The DNA here is from genome assembly GCF_051943395.1 of Hippocampus bargibanti. Taxonomy (NCBI): domain Eukaryota; kingdom Metazoa; phylum Chordata; class Actinopteri; order Syngnathiformes; family Syngnathidae; genus Hippocampus; species Hippocampus bargibanti. The sequence goes on along the minus strand of NC_142751.1, from coordinate 2,115,275 downwards.
AAACTAAATTGTATACCTATTTTTAATTGAAAAATAGGGTTGCGCGATATACACGTGTGTGCGTTATACTCGAATAAATATGGTATCGTTAAGGCCAACCTGTGTTGTTTTGTACTGAAAAATAAACATTTCATCAAATATATGCATACAAGATACTCTATGTACATGTACAACTGGAGGTAATACTACATATGTTACTCCAAAAATGTTCCTATGTACTGTTGTTCGTAACTCGAATGTTCATAAGTAGGGGAACGTTGGAATGTATCAAACTGCCAGATTTTCAGCTTTTTTTTACTTTTTTGAAAAGATAGCAGAGCAAATACGCCCAGAACTGCTGATAGGTTAACTCCTCAAATGTCAACATGTTTTTCCCCACAAGCTACCCCTCTCACTACAGGATTTCGTCACCCTCGTAGCATCAAGTGTCACATTTGTCTATCTACTCGTAAGAGACAATATAGTCAGCCGATTGCAGCCATGAAATACGTCAGCGGAATGCCATCCGAACGTACGTCTTCTCTTTGCTATGTTTAAAATATGCTAAACAAATCCAGCTTGGCACTCCCCCCAAACAAAACTGATCCAGCTGTATATATAACCTCCCATGGTATGTCGATGAAAAGGTTTCTTCATCCGTCATCTGTACTTCTTTGAAGGCGTCGGACGTTTCCCTTCCATATCCAAGAAACTTCGTCAGCAAAAGTCTTACTGGTAGTTTAGGCCCTATATATATATCACCCTCCTGTCCAGACTTGGCGGTGCCGGACTCTGCTATGCCTTAGTGTTTATCGGTTTGAAATAAGTAGGAATTTTGTGTTGCCAAAGGACTCTGTAGTTTTTCAGAAACTCCTGCAATGTAAGGTACTGCTACTCCTCTCCTTTTTGTATCTTCAGAATTTTTGGTTTCATTCCCTATTCTTTCTTTCTGACATTTGTTAAATGACCACTGAGGGTACCCACAGTTTGTGAGTGCTCTCCACATATGTTTTGACTCCTTTTCTCTACCTTCAATGCTTGTTGGTATTAGTTTAGCCCTATGCTGGAGGGTTCTGATAAATCCTAGTTTGTGTTGTAAAGGGTGGTTAGAATCGAAAAGTAAGTATTGGTCAGTGTGCGTAGCCTTCCTAAAGACTTCTGTTTTTAGCGCTCTGTCTTCTTTTATAATTACTTTACGATCCAAAAAGGCAAGTTGGTTCTCTTTAATGTCCTCATGAGTAAATTTAATGTTGATGTCTACCAAGTTGAGGTGATCTGTGAAGGATTGAATTTCTCTTTTTTTATGACAAAGGTATCGTCCACATATCTAAACCAGTGTCTAGGTTTTGTTTCATGGTATGAAACCCATTCAAGAAATGAAGCAAAGGTTGAGCACCGAGGAATTGTGACAGAGGTCAAGCATTAGCTCACACTCCGACGCTTGAATTTTAACGAGCGGTTAAGAAAAGTGGAGTGTGTACTTGCCAAACATCAAAAAACATATCCTTCGCTAATAAGAAAAAACAACTTTCTGCTAAAATAAGTTGCACGCACACTTGCACCATGACACATCGGATTCAAAAGTGCACACTTTTAACCGTGCCAGTGCGATCCCGCACCGTGAGTCACTCGCGCTGCATGCCACTGCACATTCACTCATTTTTTATTTATTTGTGTATTTACTTTTACGAGGCAAAAGCAAGATGGAAAGTGGGAGACAATAGTAAAAATGGAAAGTGTTGAAAAAATAGCTCATCACAGTCATCACAGAAAAATAATTATTAAATAATTACATGCAGTAGAAGAAAAAAATATATAGGTCACTCCGCCAGGGAAATTACCGTATTTTCCAGAATATAAAGCCCACCAGAGTGTAAGGCGCACCCCCAATGAACGACAAAAAAATTCCAGATATAATATATAAATATATCAAAGTTTTCCAAAGACAGGTGACATCCGACTTACGACCAGGTTCCGTTCTGACAAAACGGTCAAATGGTCGTAAGTCAAAATCCATTCAAGATGGCCGATGCGAGGTTTATACGACAGGAGAGTAAAAGATGTCAATCTGTTGTTTTGAAGCAACATTTTCTATTGAATACTATTATATACCAAACTGTTTACAGTTCATTTCTAAATTTGAATACTTTTAGTGTCATTTTTATCATTTCATATTTCGGATTATCGATTTTTATTACTATGTACTTGTACGTGTAATGTATACCAAACTTTTTACTGTACAGTTTATTTATATACCTTTTATACGTTATACCTTTTATACGTTATACCTTTTAATGTCGTTTTTATCGTTTTATATTTAATATTATCTATTTTTATGACTGTATACCTCCACCTGTAATGTATACCAAACCAAATCCAGTTTATTTATAAAATTTTACTGACCTTTTAGTGTCGGCGCTCACGCGTTCTACTGACCCAAATACGCACGGCTTAAGAGGTTACCCGACACACACGCTCGGACGGGAAAGAAAAAAGCAGTGTACAGTAGTACAGAAGATTTAGCTGTGCAGTAGATTGCTGTGCAAGAGTGAGATGCTGGCTGGCCAAAATTGTAGTACGCGTTGCCGGCTTCTCGCGCGTTACGGTGCCAGGCGTACAATTAAAAAAAAAAGGGTCTGGCGGTCGTGGTCGTAAGTATGGGTGGTCGTAAATCGCGCCGGTCGTCACTTGAATGTTACTTGTACAAGGCACATTAGAAGGTGCTACAATAGAGGCTGGGTTTACGCACGACTTTTTTTACAGGGGGCGGTGGCTGATGACAGTCGTTGCAAGACCTGTTGTGGCTCAATATGACTTCACATATAAGGCACACCTGCGTATAAGTAGCGGGGTTATCTTTTAAAGAAAATGAAGGCTTTTGGGTGCGCCTTATACCCTGGAAAATATGCAATTTTTTCAAAGTTCAGACCTCAAAAATCCCATTTCCTCATCACCGTCCTCGTGTTCAAAATAATAATAATACATTTAATTTCTAAGCGCCTTTCAAAACTCTCAAAGTCACGGTCAAGGGATCAGTTCTCCTGTGGGTGAGCTGCGGCAGCCACACGTGCCAGCCTTCACTCAACCCGGAATAACTCAAATAGATGGAAAGCTAGCTAGAATAACTCAAATAGATAGAGAGCAAGATAGTTAGATAATAGATAGCAAACTCAATAGCGAGCTTGATAGCTTATATCTAGCTCATTCGTGGTTTTGTTTGCTACTTTGAACCTTTTTGTTCTGATGACTTTGTGGTTTGGGATTTTGTTCCTGTGGACTTAATTTAATACCATTTGTCAAATACACTCTGCACCTCCCTCTTGCCTGCTTTTTTTTTTGGGGGTCCACCACCACCACCAGCAGCTTGCAAATCGTGACAATAGTCGTAATAATTGTAATTATAGTCATCGTTAACTTGCTTACACAATTTCTTGTACGGCCTGTGCAAGTTTGGCAATGGCATCGGTTTGACGCCACTGTTCTATTTCGATTATTTCCTAAAGCAGGAAATACGGAAGGTGTCAGAAAGCGTAAGAGCGCACGCCCAACTGACCTCAGAGGTGACACTGCAGCCTTCGATGTATTTATTTATTTATTTATTTATTTAAATAGGTTCCAAACCTGCACTGCTTCACTTCCGATCATTTGGAAACTCAATTGTTCAAGTGTGCTGTGGTTATTCGAGGTTACTCTTAAAATCTGTCTGTGTAAGCTCTCAGTCGTACAGGAGTGGTCCATCGATGAGAAGGTTTCTTCAGCCGTCATCTGTACTTCTTTGAAGGTGTCGGACGTTTCACTTCTTATCCAAGAGGCTTCATCAGCAAACAAAAAAATTGCTGGTAGTTTTGGCCCTATATATATATCCCTACTGTCCAGACGTGGCGGTGCCAGACTCTGCTATGATAGGTCCCCGCTCTCAGGTTGGGGGGGAGCAGAGGACTATTCCCTGAGGCTACACTGATTACTTCTATTGGCTTGCCTGATTATGGGGTCTACGACTGGCCTGATTGCCTCATTTGCCCCGGTATCACCTCATCAGCATAACTAAGCATATGTGGTCTGAGAAGTCTATTGTAAGAACGAACCAAATTAAACCTCACTCCACCATGGCAATTTAGTGAGGGGTTTTGCTGTTTAATGAAAATAGCTTCTTTTACTCCCCTTTCAAACGATCTATTTTCTTTCGCGAAGATTTTAACCTCACTGTCGTCAAATGTGTGGTTCCTAGCTTTTAGGTGCATTTGTACTGCAGAAAATCTGATTTATTTTCATGAGTGAAAAGTCGTACAACTAGCCAAACTTTGAAAAGTACTGTGACTTTTGGAACGATAAATATGGTAGTTGACTTCACCTTTTTCTTTTCCAGTTGAGTTTCCTTCCGATATCACTCACACGCTACCAAATGAGCGAATATCGTGTTTCACTGGACGTTCGAGTGTGCGGCACAATATCATAGACGGCTGTTTAATTTTGTTAACGTTGTACATTGGGTTTTCGATTCTGTATCGACGAGGTCAAATGGGCGCAGTTCAGGTATCACCTCACTGCGTATGTGCTCGCGCATGTGTGCACAAGCACTGAAACAACAAGATTGGAGGGTCAAGCCAGAATGTCATGTTAATGGGGCAGCGCAACAATGGCGCCTGTGTTGATCCCAGTTGCTGCGGCAACCAGTGCAACACTCATCTGGCCGTTTCTAGCGGCGGCAATTTTGCCGAGAGTGACGAGTGCGCGTGTACCCATATGTGAAGCGTTTGAGAACAGGGGGTGGTTACGAGTGTGTTTGTTTAGATAAGACGACTTAGCATTTTTTGCATGAATGACTACTTACCCCACACCACCAAATGGGTTGTGGGTGTGTGATGAAGGGGAACAAACTCAAACCAACAAAAAGCTTTTATCTGTTCCACGCTCAAACACGCTCCATTTGAGTCGGATTCCTATTTTGAAAGGATTTGTGAAACATGGGGTTCATTCATGAGATATAAGCTAGTATAGCTTATATCTCGCTTGATTGAATGCCGGAGACCTCGATTCAAACGGCAAGGCAATGTGTTTATTTATTTATTATTTATGTATTTATTTATTTATTTACTTGTGTGTTTGTTTCTATTCGGTTCTGGTCTATTTTATTATTTCTATTCTATGATGTTCTGTTCTATTTTATTTTGTTATTTTAGAACATGTATTTTCTTATTTTTATTTTATATTATATGTTATGTTCTATTTTATTTTATGTTATGTTCTATTTTCTTTTATTATGTTATTTTATATTCTGTTTTGTTCTATTTTATTTTATTATATTATTTTACACTGTTCTATTTTATTCTTTAGTTTTATGTTCTGTTATATTTTATTATTTTATATTCTATTATGTTCTGTGATATTTTATTTTCTTATTTTAGTTTATTTTCTTATTTTTTATTATATTATATTATGGTACGTTCTATTTTATTATTTTATTTTATATTCTGTTATGTTCTATTTTATTATTTTGGGTTATACTACAGAGGGTTGTGTCAGGAAGGGCATCCGACGTAAAAGCTGGGCCAAAACAAACATGCGTATCATACCTCTGAAGATGGAGGTTACTGATTCGCTGTGGCGACCCCTTGAAGGGAAAGCCGAAAGGAAAAGAAGAAGACTGTTCTGTTCTATTGTATTTCTTTTATTTTATGTTCTGTTGTATTTTATTGTTTTACATTGTATTATTTTCTGTTCTATTTTATTTTAGTAGTAGTTTTTTTTTCTTATTTTTTTATTTTCTATTTTATTTGATTACTTTATTTTATGTTCTGCTATATTTTTTTGTCTTCTGTTATGTTCTGCTCTATTTTATTTTCTTAGTTTTGCTTATTTTCTTATTTTTTATTTTACATTATATTATCTTGTGTTCTATTTTATTAGTTTATTTTAGATTCTGTGATATTTTATTTTACTATTCTACTTTATTTTATAGTCTGTCCTGTTCTATTTTATTTATTTATTTGTTTGTTTATTTATTTATTTTTCTGAAGTGAGCTCAATGCATTTTTCGGTTAAGGACTTGGCATTGAAACCAATCAAATCCAGATCATATTTAACAGACCATTGGCATAATATTTGTAACAATGGGGATGTACTTGAAATGATTTTTTGACAATGAGAGAATAATTGAGGTTTAGGAGCAATGTGAGGTATTTAAATCTCCGTAGAAATGAAAAACACATGCATGATGGTCGTCCAAATGGGACACATTGATCAAGTTAGTTTTCTCCAAAAGTCTCAGCCATATACAATCTGTGGAAAATCCCAAAGACTCGCATCGCAAGAAATAATGGCTGCCATGTGTATACTTAGATAGCACAAGCCAATGTGCACAATGTGTCGATCGCAGTTTTGTTTTGTTTTCTAAACTAGAAAATCGGAATAATATCATGCTAAGAAATGCGAGGATCTCATTCCCGGATTAATTTGGAACACACAAACTTCAATTGCGGTCTATGCCTGCGTGTGCGCGTGCTTGTTTGAGTGACTGAGTAAGCACCCCGCCGAGCTAAATACGACAATGCAGGAATTTCCTTGAGCTCTGCCGCCAGAGCAAAATGGCTACCATATGCCAGATATTCACACAATGCAAAATGTGTGCAGATAGTTGGATTCGTAGAAACACGCAAACAGGATCTCATTACATTATCCATTAAAGGACAACCGACACCTCCGGACAAGTTGCGTCCATAATTTGTAAAGTCACTTCAAATGACTTCTACTGAGCGCATTTTACAAAGATTCCACCGCATATAGCTATATTTTACGTTTTAAGACTCGCACTGAATATTCATGAAGTCTTGTTTTCGAGTTGATGACGATGCCCTAAGTGACATCACGGAGGGAACGCCCCTGAATGAGAAAGCGACACACAATGCATTTTGGGTATTTTTTCCGTCTGAAAACACTGTGTTGATCGCAAAATTAGAAGGAAAACTACATAAATAACGTGATGGTGAATCGTGTGTCGCACCCAATTGCGGTAACACGCAGAAAGAAGGTGCAAGTTTACACAAATTCCCAGCAGACTAATCAGCCCATTTCCAATGGAGCCATCTTGTGCATTTTTTTGGGCGCTGCATTGGAGTCCAGACGGCTCGAATTGATACGGAAGGACTTCTTTAATCGATTGCAAACATTTATGCTTTCATCTTCAGAACTATTTGAATCATATTCATAACTGGATGAGTAACAAGAAAGCATCTTCTCCGAATCTGAATTCTCTGAAGCCATTGTTTTGATTCTGGAGCAATGCAGTTTGTGATGCTGGTGTGACGTCACGAACAAGGGGGGCGGGACTTTCGGAATCTCCCCAGTTCCGAGCTCATTTTGTGGCAGTTTTGGGACACTTGAAGTCATTTTTATTGGTGTTTTTCATTTGACTAAAAATATCAGCCTGCGTGTTTTGGGTATTTTAGATGCTATAAAACTTTCTTCTGATGTCAGTTAGGAAACAAACAATGGTGTCGGTTGTCCTTTAACCCGCATTATGTCAACAAAACATTCAAAATCCTCGTTGGAGGAAGTTTCGGCCGATACTTGGTCATCAAAATAAAAGGTAATTCGCTATACGAACATCTTTAAACATCGCTTTCTAAACTTTGTTTACGTTTTGGACTACTGCCCCTTTGTCAAAAAGAAAATACATTGCCAGAGGCCATGGCCGGTGCTTTATCGGCACCCAAGCATGAAAAAACAAAACCCGAACAAATTCGGGAATGGCGCTCTATATCATATTTTCAATTCCCGAATCAATTCGTGAATTAAAGCAGTTAAATCACAGGTGTCAAAGTCAAGGCCCGGGGGCCAAATCTGGCCCGCCACCTCATTTTTGTCGGCCCGCAAAGGCAAATCAAACCTGTGAAATTCCATGATACTTGCGAAAGTCCGAACCAAAATTTCAATTTGTCGTGGGTAAATCACAATAACAGTCATTATTTTTAACTTGAGATTTGAAAACAATTTATTTTTCAATTTGTTGTTCGCTTTAGATGTAATATGTGGAGGCGATTAAACACTGTAATGGTTTCTCCAAATTCATAAAGGCCCTCGACAGGAAACCGTAACTACAATGTAGCCCTCTGAAAAAAATGACTTTGACACCCCTGCCTTAGACTATCTTCTTTCATCAGAAAAAAGACTTAATTCCTAAATGATATGGGTCTGGAGTTATATGAGCTTGAAATGAGGGTGGCTGTCCAAAGTACAAGCAAACGTTAGTGCTTTAAAATAATGTTAGCTGAAGCTGGAACAAAGCGCTAACATAGAAAAAAGGGAAATGATGCCCCCTTGTGCAAGGAAAAAACATTGCCAGCGGCCATGGCCAGGGCTTTATCGGCACCCAAGCAAAACCCGAATAAATTAGGAAATGGCACTCTACGTCATTTTCAATTCCCCAAAAAGATAAATGAGTTAAATTGTTCAGATCTGATAAATTGACCAAACAATGACAGGAAAAAAAGCCTTTGTCAAATGCATGAACGACGAATACCCCCAGTCAGTCACGGATGATGATTGCTGCACTGAACTCTGCAGGTTCATGGGCCAAAAAAAAAGCAAAAAAGTGTGAGTGTGTGCATTCGTGTTCGAGAGCGAAAGAGAGAGTAAATGCAGCGTCCAAGTGCATTTGACTGGCGCCACACAACCGCTGGAAATAATTATAGAGACATAAAGCAGTTGGAGATTGCTGTTTTATGCAACAGCGAGAATCAAAAATGTGTGCATGCACAAAATAGAATGCACATATTTAGCCGTGATTGACGACTGTGGCATTTTACTACAATGCCAATTTGTTTTCTTTTTTAACCCCAAACGGCCTCCCAGGGCCTCCAATGTAAAAGTTCCTAAGAATAACAGAAACGCCTATTTTTGTTTTGTTTTATTTTATTTTCCCGAACACAACAAATCAGTTGACACGTCGAACGTTTTGCAGCTTTTTCATTGCATTTTATTGGTTTTCAATGAATCAAACTTGGTTAAATGATGCTTGTTCACAAAGACCCAGCATAGCTCCCCAGATGTGGATGTGTGTTGTTTTACACTCCAGCTTCAGCCATTTTTTTACAGTAACAGTAGGATAGAATATTGGGAAATGAGAATTGCATGTCTTTGCCCATTGCTACCGACAACACTGAGGAAAGAGGAAGAGTGAAAGTAGCGTCTTATTGAGGAAAAGATTCATGCTGAGAAAAGTTAAAAACAAAAACATGAAAACAGACAGGCGTGCTTCTGTTTACTGTTCACAAGAGCGTCGGGTCAAACAAAGCAGTCGAAACCACTAGCCCGTATAATGATTGACAATGAATACCGCTAACCGATGCATAAAGAATACCATTAAGGGAGGTCAGTGCGGGGGAGGGGGATAATGTGTTGTTTTATATCACACCATAGCGCCCTGCTAGTAAGACGCTACTATCATCACACAAAGCCTTTTCCACACAGCTCAGAGCAGTTTGTCTGGGTCTGGCACTGACAGACTGCTGGTAAACAGGAAGCCAGCGATGCTTGTTTGGAATAGCTGATATGAGCAGTGACGCAAAGCGGATTATATAGACCTAATAAAATTGACAATGTTCTCGTCCACGTGAAACAGTGTTGAGATATGTGCCCAGCATTTTGAAACTTTGGGTAAAATAATGCTGAGGCTTCTCAAAGGAGTAGTGTAAGCTATTTTTATATTTATTTATTTATTTATTAGTTTGTTTATTTATTTGTTTATGTATTACTTTTTTTCTTTTTTATTCATTTATTTGTTTATAAAGTTATTTATTTATTGTTTTTTTTTTTAGTTTTGTGTTGATTAGTTTGTTTGTTTTTTTGTTTTTTTGTTCATGTATTTGATTTTCTCTTTGTTTATTCATTTATTTATAAATGCATTTATTTATTTATTGTTTTTTTTAGTTTTGTGTTTATTGGTTTTTTTGTTTTTTGTTTATTCATTTTTCTATTTATTCATTAATTTTTTTTTATAAATGTATTTATTTATAGGTTCATGTTGTATTTTTTTTTATTCTTTATTTTGCTATTTTTGTCTTTATTATTGTATTTATTCGTTTATTTTTTTCTGAATGTATTTATTTATTTAGTTTTGTATTTATCTCTATTTATTTTGTGTTTGTTTATGTGTTTCTTTGTTTGTTGTACCATATTAGGTCTTCTATTTTTCTTTTAAATTTTCTATTTATTTTCTGTGTATTTTTCCTTTATTCCTCCATTATTTATTTATTTATTTTTTTAATTTAATTACTAATTCTAGCCTTCTTGGATTGTAAAGTAATTATGAAAGAGGACAGAGCGCTAAAAACAGAAGTCTTTGGGAAGGCTACGCACATTGACCAATACTTACTTTTTGATTCTAACCACCCTTTACAACACACACTAGGAGTTATCAGAACCCTCCAGCATCGGGCTAAACTAATACCAACAAGCATTGAAGGTAGAGAAAAGGAGTCAAAGCATTACGGGAGAGCACTTACTAGCTGTGGGTACCCTCAGTGGTCATTCAACAAATGTCAGAAATAAAGAATAGGGAATGAAACCAAAAAATCTCAAGATACAAAAAGGAGAGGAGTAGCAGTACCTTACATTGCAGGAGTTTCAGAAAAAATACAAAGAGTCCTTTGGCAACACAAAATTCCTACTTATTTCAAACCGATAAACACGTTAACGCAAAAATTAGTGCATCCAAAAGATAGGTTGCCAAATGAAAAACAATCTAATGTAGTTTATTCAATACATTGTAAGAATGAAAATTGTAAAGAGCAGTACATTGGGGAGACTCTACAAATTCTCAAAAAAAGACTTTATCAACATCGCAGGGATAATACAAGTGGGCCTCAATCGGCAGTACATTTGCACCTAAAAGCTAGCAACCACTCATTTGACGACAATGAGGTTAAACGCGAAAGAACATAGATTGTTTGAAAGGGGGGTAAAAGAAGCGATTCTCATAAAACAACTAAATCCTTCATTGAACCGGTCTGGTGGGGTGAGGTTCAATGTGGATCGTTCATACTTACTCATGCTTAGGCAAAACAGGTTAGGCAACATTCGTAATGCTGATGAGGTGATACCGGTGGGAGTGGGGGAAATGGGCCAGTCGTTAGTCAGGAATGTAGGAACAATCAGTGGGGCCACAGGCAGTGGTCCTCTGCTCCCCCCAACCTGAGAGTAGGGACCTATCATAGCTGTGTCCGGCGCCGCCATGTCTGGACATTAGGGATATATAAATAGGGCCGATACGACCAGTAAGACTTTAGTTCGCTGACGAAACCTCTTGGATGGGAGGCGAAACGTCCGACACCTTCAAAAAGTACAGATGACGGCTGAAGAAACCTTCTCATCGATGGACCACTCCTGTACGACTGAGAGCGTACACAGACATATTTATTTATTGACTTACTTTTTGACACAACAGGTCAAGGAGTAGCGCTTTTCTAAATGTTTAGAGACGACCAGTTCATTTTCCGTGAACAAGGCCCAGGAAACTAGGGAGTGAACAAGAAGCGCCGAACCGAGCTGGGTATTTGTTTACAATTTGGACTTGCATTGCCGGAGTTAAAAATCACACGGATCTACGAGATCCTGAATGAATCGAGAATGTCACCACTTGATTATGTCTGTTGTGTTGACTCAACGCCCTGCAGTGGGAGTAAGTGAGCAAATGAAGCAAAGCCAAAATAGGACATTTTTGTTTTTTTATTTTGTTTTTACTGAGACACGGTGACCCGTTGCGCAAAATCGGAAAGGCTAACTTGCCATCGGTGGTATTTCTCGTTTCTTGCATTTTGTGATCTCATCGTGATGCCCAACATCAGATTGAAAAAAAGAACTGGCCTGATGTTGAAGGTTGAAAGTTTGTTGACGTTGCGATACAGTACGTGTACATACGGGCGTGCGTCTGTATCTTGACTTCTCAACAAACATTTGAGAAGGGTTGTCTTTCTCACAAAAATGTAACTAAATAGTAAGATCATTCCTACAGTATATTTCATTTATCAGCATCTGTACATAACTAGTCATAATTAAATAAACGCTTATAAATGCGGACATGCTCCTGATAGATCTTAAAGCACCGATACTATCTAGCTAGCTACCTATCTATCTATCTATCTATCTATCTATCTATCTATCTATCTATCTATCTATCTATCTATCTATCTATCTATCTATTTGCTATTTATCTCGCTATCTAACTAGCTACCTAGCTATCTATCTATTTGCTATCTAGCTGGTTAGCTGGCTATTTAGTTGGCTATCTATTAGTTATAGCTAGCTATTAGCTATCAATTAGCCAGCTTTCTATCTATTTGAGTTACTTCCGGGTTGAGTGAACGCTGGCGCGTGTGGCTGCCGCTGCTCACCCAAAGAAAAACGCCTCCTGTGACTGTAAAGTGACCTTACGAGTTTTGAAAGGCGCTTATAAATGAAATGCATTATTATTATTGCCAGAATTAATTATTATTATTATTATTATTATTATTATTATTATTATTATTGCTTTTTTTTAATCGCCGCTTCTTGACCAAATGACGCACTAATTAGAAGTAATTTCCACCTAAGTGAGGACAGCAGAGCAAACGCATTTAGGTGTTGCTAAGAACTGTCATCTACTACCAGACTGCAGTCTCATCCTCTTATACTCACAACCTTAAAAAAAACAAATGTTAGCATGCGGCATTCGGTAGGTAGAAAAGAATGGTGACAAATGATTGGATAAGTCACAATGTGAAGTTATGCAACAGGGATGTGCAAAAATGTGTTGAATAACTGCATTTAGAACTGCATCATGTCACAAAGACGGTACAGCAAGTGGTGAAGAATGAATTACTCTGTGTCTTTGTGTTGTCATATTATTTATGTAGTTTTTTTTTCAAGATGGTGGCGCGAGTGGCTGCCTTCCCTCCTGTATTTTGTTTTTCTACTTTCTTTCCTTTCCTCCTCCTTTCATAACTTTGCTGCTGTGAAATGTCAATGTCTCCACTGCGAGACGAATAAAGGTACATCCAGTCCAATCCAATCCAAAATTAAAATTTCAGTGAAAAGTTGGAGCTGCTCCATACGGATCTTCAAATGGCATTCCAACAGAATGATGTCATCATGTGCAAACTTAAAACCACCCCTCTCCTTCACCCAACGGCATTGAAGGCCCATGCAAAACTTACAAAGTATTCTCCATGGTCGGTTAAACATCACGTAGTTGCCCCCACTACCTCCCTCAGGGATAGGTCTGTTTTCTCTAATATGATGGATTCACTCCAAATTGAAACTGACAAGTTGATCAATTATTCATATTGAGTCGAAAATAACCTGAGTCACCTTGCCGCAGAAGGAAAACTTCTTCCTTCAGCTTTTTCCCACAATATAACCGATAACTTTGAGTTTTAGCGTTTTGCTGTGTGAAATATTTCTTTTTTTTTTGTACCATTCGGTTTCAGGATAATTGTTTTGAGAAAAGATACATCAAGGAAACTGAGCTTTACCTTTTTCATGCATGTAAAACTTTTTTTGGGCAAACAGGAGCCTACAATGGTTATTTTCATTGGTTCATTTATTTTAACTCATTCACTGCCAGATGTGTTTTTTGTCATAATTAATCATAATAATCATGAATTTCATTTATAAACACCTTTCAAAACTCTCAAGGTCATTTTACAGTCACAGGATACGCTTTTCTGTAGGTGAGCAGCGGCAGCCACACGCCCCAATGTTCACTCAACCCAGAAGTAACTCAAATAGACAAAAAGCTAGCTAGCTCGCTAATAGCGAGCTAATAGATAGCTATCGAGCTAGCTAGCTAGTTACACAGCTAATAGCTAGCTATCTATACAGCTAATAGCTAGCTAGCTGTACAGCTAATAGCAGGTAGTGATACACTCAAATTCACTCACTGAAATTCCAGGACCCACAGATTATTGAGTTTTAGGACTACAGAAACATTCCATGCAGTGTTAGAAACCTTAGAATATCTTCTTTCGTCAGAAAAAAAGGGTTAAGTCCTAAATTATATGGGTCTGTAGTTATATGAGCCTGAAATGGTGGGTAGATGTCAAAAATACAATACAATACAATACAATACATGCATATTGATTTATATAGCTAGCGCTTTATCAACAGCTGAAGCTGTAGCAAAGCGCTAACATGGACAAAAGGCAAATGCTGCCCCCGAGTGGAAGGGAAAAAAAACATCGCTAGAGGTCTTACCAGCGCTTTATCTGCAACCAAGCAAGACAAAAACAAAACCAGAACAAATTTGGAAATGGCGCCCCACGTCACACTTTTCAATTCCCGAATAAAATCAGAAATGCCAGCGAATGAGTTAATATCGGGATGGACGATTCGATTAGAAAGGGACCAACCGCTTTGTCTGCGACATTTCATGACAGATGATTATTTTGTTGCAAAGTACTTCCTGCAAAATACTGAGCTCTGCTTTTAGTGAGCAAGGATAGACGACGCAAAGAGAAGCAGAGTGCTGAAGAAATGCCCTATTGTGGGCCCCTCAAAGTTGGTTCAATATCAAAAGCTGGCTCTCTCCCTCCGCCTCTCTCACACACACACACATAGCAAGAGAAGTACAGCCTCAGAGTCAGAGCTGGCAAGCAATGCTGAAGTTCTAGGAGCAGCTTTCACTCTAATTTTGAATTGATTACCGACGCTCCAGATGCATGCGAAAGTGAAGGTTTTGGTAGAATGGAGTATGTGTGATTATGCGTTGATGTCCGTTTAAAACCTCCGAATCCGTCCGCATGAGCTAAATGTATATGGTTTATGCATATGTAGCCGGTATGTACACATCTGCAGTGCTTGGATGTGTGTTTTGGCCCATGCCGGAGAAGAGATTGATAGCATCGCCAGTAAGAGCTGTCTGCAGACGACGAGGAAGCTGACGAGAAACTGAAACCAGATCCCAAATTCAGTGTCAAGGAAAGTTGAGCTACGAAAAATGAACTGAGCCAGACCTCCCCCCAAACCCCCACAAAAAAATCTAGTTTTATGCCTCGGTAGAAATTGTTGGATCGCAAGTCGAAAAACGACATCTGGGTTTTAGGTTATTGGATGACTCGAAAATCAAGGACCTCAAGACCTCAAGGATCAAGTTGGGGGCTTCAACTTGATCCTTGAGGTCTTGAGGTCCTTGATTTTCGAGCTACACAAATGGATGGGAGACCTCAAGGATCAAGTTGAAGCCCCCAACTTGGTCCTTGAGGTCTCCCATCCGTTTGTGTGGTCTTTTTTTAGATGATTCCCTATTCCAGCTTAACCACTTCACATGATCTGGATTGTTATCAGGTTTCTGAAGAGCTTGATAAGGAGCGTTGCAGATGCAGGATAGGTGCCCTCGAGTACTGGAGTTGGTGACCAATCTCCGCTCCTGCTTTTGGCGTCCTTAACGGCGAATGTGAGTATGAATGGTCATTTGTCTAGATTCCGTTATATGTGCACTACAATTTGATAGCGAGTTGTCTAAATCGTACCCCATTTCTCACCCTAACCTATCTAGGATCATTTCCAGCACAATTTTGACCCCACTGAGCAGAAACAGTACCCAAAAAAATTGATATGGTTGAAATGTCTTCGCTCTGAAACAAACCCATGACTTTTAATAAGAATAATAATACATTACATTTTAAGCTCCTTTCAAAGCTCTTAAGGACACCTTGCAGTCGCACCTTGCATATGTACTATAATAAATAAAATACAATCACAAATACAATGCAATAAATAAAATACAATTATAAATAGAAACCGGAGAGAGAGCTACACAGAAAATGCAATTTTAAATAGGTGGGTTTTGAGATGGGACTTGAAGGTTTATTCAAATATATCGCGCACAATTTTCTACCTAAAAAGTACTCAAAGTTTGAGTGCGAGTTAGTTATAAACGAGGCCTGGGAAAAAAATTATCATCTATATTTAATGCTTTATGCCTTCCCGGAGGGGGCAGCATTTCCACGGCTATTCTCGCCCTTCAGTTTTGATTCTCGGAAAGGCCCGGATCACATGCAGTGCTTTTTTTTTTGATTGTTTATTAGCATTTTTTTAGCTACGCTTCATTTCCTTTCCTCGCCTCGCCCACACTGAAATGTGAGTTAAACATTGATCAAAAGGTTTCTTCAGCCGTCATCTGTACTTTTTTGAAGGTGTCGGACGTTTCGCTTCTTATCCAAGATGCTTCTGGTCTCTAATGAGTTAAACATTGCTGTTTTGCACAATTATCAACATCCATTACATTCAGTGTTCTTTATATTTTAATTGATATACAGTTACTGAGCCGAGAAAAACGTAAACAAAATTATATACCGATTTTTAATTGAAAATTAGGGGTGCACGTTATACACGTGTCCGCGTTATACTCGACTAATTACGGTATTTAAATGTGTACATGTGTACATGTGTACGCGTTATACTCGAATAAATACGATATTTAAATGTATTATGATTATTAGCGCTTAGAAATTAAATGTATGATTACTATTATTATTATTATTATTATTATTATTATTATTATTATTATTATTATTATTATTATCATTATTATTATTATTACAGTAAAGTCTCGTTATATCGATATCGGTTATATCGATAGTCCCGCTTATTACGATACTATTTCTATGCACGCACGGAGAAAATTACATGCGTGCAGGGTCGGATATATCGATAGTCCCGGTTATATCGATATTTTTCGGACTCCCTAGAATATCGATATAATGAGACTTTACTGTATTATTATTATTATTATTATTATTATTATTATTATTATTTAATTTTTAAGACTATATTTTGATATTGTAGAGATAAAATTCCAATTCAAAAAGCATTTTCTCTTTCAATAGACTTTCAATAGACTTTCAATAGACTTTATTTGGGACGGGTAAATTTCAAGAACGGCGAGACGGGTGATTTTGCTGAACTACCGGTTGGATTTTTATCTTCACTGTGGAAACAGAGTACACGTAACAAAGAGCTTTTCTGGTTATATAATGCGATAAATCGTAACTTTCTCACCAAATTGACCCAAAGAGAGAATTTTCCTGATTGGCACGCTGCAAGAATCAAGACAAAAGCGCAGAAAATCCTACTGGACCCTCCACACCCTGGCCACCTCCTTTTCCAGCGACTCGATTCTGATTGTGATTAAGCCAAAAAGCTGGAGAATGAACCTCCACCGATAAGCCATCTTGTACTCAGCAACATTGAAATAATTGAAAATGCAATTCCTTAACTTTGCATTTGAGACTTGAACAACTTCGACAATATACGAAAAGACGTGTTTCCCTCCACAAAACGTGTCTTTCCTAATTGGAGTGACATTCAAGAGTGGGGTACAAATTGCTGCTTATTTGAAGCAAAACACCTTGACTACGACTACTCCCCAGATGCCGCCAACCCCCCTCCTCCCTCCAGGCTTGGTGTCTCGAGTGGCTCTGTTTGCATTCCTGTTGGGCGCTCTTTAGAGCCTTGATCACTTTGTTGGCTGCGGGAAACCACATCTGTAGTACCGGCATCAACGTTTACCATCTATTTTCTCTCCGCCTCATTAGAACAGGTATGATATTGTTTGTTTGTTTGTTTGTTTGTTTGTTTGTTTGTTTGTTTGTTTGTTTGTTTGTTTGTTTGTTTGTTTGTTTATTTGTTTGTTTTTTGAGATGTGGTGGTGGTGGTGCACAGCTTTCAGTTTGAAGATTTTACCGTCAAACAAACAAGTACAAAAATTCAATATGCATGCATGAACTCATTCACTGCCGTTCACAAATTTATTTGGGAAGTTAAAATATGACGTAGAGCGCCATTCCTGAATTAGTTCGATTTTGCTTTTTATTAATTGGATGCCGATAAAGCGCTGGCCAGCCCTCTGGCAATAATAATAATGAGCAGCGGCAGCCACATGCGCCAGCGTTCACTCAACCCAGAAATAACTCAAATAGATAGAAAGCTAGCTACCTAGCTAATAGATACTGTAACTAATAACTAGCTAGATAGATAGCTAATAGATAATAAATCGATAACTAGCTAGGTCCAAAGGTAATAGATAGCAACACGAACCAGCGTTCACTCAACCCGGAAAAACTCAAATACAGTGATACCTTGGCTTACGAACTTAATTGGTTCCCAGACAGAGTGTGTAAGGCGAACAGTGTTTATCCCAAAAATTAATTTCCCATAGGAAACCATTAAAATGAGAATAATGCGTTCCCAGGTCCCCATAAAACATAATTTTCTACTTCCTAA
Organism: Hippocampus bargibanti; assembly: GCF_051943395.1. NCBI lineage: Eukaryota > Metazoa > Chordata > Actinopteri > Syngnathiformes > Syngnathidae > Hippocampus > Hippocampus bargibanti. The sequence goes on along the minus strand of NC_142751.1, from coordinate 2,097,038 downwards.
TTTTCTCAGCCTTAAAACTATACAAAATATACGTTATTTTATGTATAATAAATGTGCTATGGTATTATAATTCCAGAAATAAACTGTACTATATGATAAAGTCATTTTATTGACCTGTGTGGTGGTCGTTGATGGCTTGATGGAATGGAGTGGCCGGTTTCATCAGCATTAAACACTTGATGAGGAACGTAGCCTTCTTCTTTTGCCATCTTGAGGAATGATCCCTTGGAGGTGCTTTCTCTGCGATAATTTTACCTAGTTCCTCATCAATTGTGTTCTGTTTAGCTGGGTTGATAGCTTTTTGCATCAAGTGTACAGATGGCTTGTGCGGGTTATTTGTGGACCCTGATTGATGGAATATTTTAACCTTGCAGTCTACACTCTGCCTTTGAACTATCAAAGTTGAAACAAGTCCAAATGTCACTGTTTTATATCCATTTTGTCACTCTTTCTCTGTCGTCTGCCTGTCTATTTAATGTTTACGCCACCTCCACTCACTGCTGCGTTTTTGACCAATCACGTGGCTTTAACTGAAGACTGGGGGCGGGGAATAGAGGACAAAAAAATGTTGGCAGCCATTGTCTTTTTTGGAGAATGGCTTCACTCTCTGTCCGTATCCCCCCCCCCCCCCCCCACTGCTGCGTTCTTGACCAATCACGTGGCTTTAACCGACGACTGGGGGCAGAGAATAGAGGACCAAAACAAGCCGGCTGCCATTTTCTCTAAGGAGAACGGGCTCGTTCGCGAACGACACATCACTCATTGTGGCAGCTCCGTGTGTATCCCGAAAAATAGTTCGTATGCCAAGGTAAAATTTTCATGAATTTCAAGTTCGTAAACCGAAACGTTCGTAAACCAAGGGGTTTGTAAATCGAGGTATCACTGAAGATAGAAAGTTAGCTATCTAACTAATAGATAGCTCATAGATAGCTATTAAACAGCTAGCTAGGTAGCCTTTTGGCTTTTCCCCTCAGTGGTCGCCACAGCGAATCAGTGTCCTCTATCTTTAGAGGTTTAATTCGCAGCTATATAGCTAACAGCCAGTTAGACAGCGAGATAGATAGCTCTACAGCCACATAGCAAATAGAATGAAGTGACTATGGTTAAAAGTCCTCCCTGCAATGGTTTTCCCTTCCACAAGGGGGAAGTATTTCCCTTTTTTCCATTTTAGCGCTTTGTTCCAACTTCAGCTGTTGTTAAAGCGCTATATCAACGAATATGTGTTGTATTGCATTGTATTTTGGACAGCCACCCACATTTCAAGCTCAGATAACTCCAGGCCCATATCATTTAAGATTTAAGTTTTTTTCTGATAAAAGAAGAGAGTCTAAGGCACGGGTGTCAAAGTCATTTTTAGCCGCGGGCCACATTGTAGTCACGATTACCTCTCGAGGGCCGTTAGGAATTTTGGCGAAACCATTAGCATGTTTCATTTGCTCCACATATTACATAAAGAACGCACATGATGAATGAATAACTAGTTTTCAAATCTGAAGTCAAGAATAATGACTTATTGTGATTTACATGGGACCATTTGAAATTTTGGTTGGGATTTTCGCAATCATCATGGAAATCGACGTGCTAGATTTGCTTACACAGGCCGAATAAAATGATGTGGTGGGCCAGATTTGGCCCCTGGGCCTTGACTTTGACACCTGTAGTCTAAGGTTTCTTACGCTGCATTGAATGTTCATGTAGTCCTAAAACTCTCAATATTCTGCGGGTCTTGGAATTCAAGTGACAATGACAAAAACGCTGGCACTGGTGTTGAGTGAACGCTGGTGCGTGTGGCTTCCGCTGGTGCGTGTGTCTGCCGCTGCTCACCCGCATAAAAGATATCCTGTGACTGTAAAGTGTCCTTGAGAGTTTTCAAAGGCGTTTATAAATGAAATGTATTATTATTATTATTATTATTATTATTATTATTATTATTATTATTATTATTATTGCACATGGTCTGGCAGTGAACGAGTTAAAAACAATGCAATAAATAACAGGTCTCTCAAGATCACATATTGATCAATCACAATTGATTTGCTTCCATGTTTATGTGCGCTTTTCAGTCAGATCATATAAAACCAGACACAAAATAAGAATCATGCACAAGTTATGAAAGGCTGATAGTTGATAGTTGCGCACATGCAGAGCAAGATAGAAGCATGACACATCACCGCGGAAACAAACACCGGAGTAATACCCCCCTTCACCCTCTCACCCATCGAACTGCGTTTCAAAGAGCGAGCCGGATAAACTTTCTGGCAGCCGCACACGCACCTACCCACCCCGCTTTGCTCAACTTACTCCATTTCCAAAACATTCAACTTACCTTGGAAAAAAAATCTTCCCCAGGAGTCAAGCGGACATTATTAGTTGATCCTCCATGTTTGGAACTTTCGCTCGGATTTCTTCGGCGAAACGAGAGGCGAGATTGCTGCTCGAGTGGGTAGTCGAGGAGGACGAGGGGCGGAGGGGGGCAAGGGGGGCAAAGGAAGAGGGCCGGTCAAGATCGGGGAAAGCTCATTGGTGAAACAGCTGTCAGTCATCGGTCGAGTGGGCGGTGTTTGACTGTTAAGCGATTATAACGAGTGGGAAAAAACAGCATCAATAGAGTAGTCAGTGAGCTACGTACGGAACAGGATTAGAGCCACTGAAGGAAAATAAATGATGGTAGACAAGATTCTCACTTTATTCTCACAATTCTCACTTTGTGAGCAGAAGGCTTAAAAGAATAGAGCGGTATTAAACTGCACAAAGTGTAAAATAATTTTTTTGATCAAAATTTCAGGTATGAGTGATTCAAAACGTTTTGGTTTAAATGATGTAAACATAATGCAAAAGAAAGCAAATGAATCAACATTAATGAGAAAGCTAAGTGTGCTTCAAGCAAACCAAATATGTGGGTCGTCCTAATGTGTGTTTTTTTGTCTTTTTTATTTGTTTATTATTATCAAAGTCGTCATCAAACTTCATTTGTCTTCAGGGGTTATAAAAATGAGATCAATCATTCAGTCGTTGACACAAGTGCATTGCATCTTTTAAAATCGACGTCCATCTGTTACACGACTCGCTATCTAAATAAGGGTATAAGCTTACTTGGCTGAGCTATATCTGGATTTACCTGTTCCAGAATGTGACAACATCATCTAATTAAAAACCATGACCGCTGACCGCGGTTCGTGCACACTGTGAAGTTAATGTCAATAATTGGTTAAAAACAACAACATGGCTCTCAATATACGAATCACCTCGAAACGTGACCTCTGGATTACACAAATACAGTAAAGTCTCGTTATATCGATATCGGTTATATCGATAGTCCCGCTTATTACGATACTATTTCTATGCACGCACAGAGTAAATTACATGCGTGCAGGGTCGGATACATCGATAGTCCCGGTTATATCGATATTTTTCGGACTCCCTAGAATATCGATATAACGAGACTTTGCTGTACTGAAAAATGGAACGGGGTTCATCAAACGACAACTTGGAACGTTTATGAGTTCAAATAGGATCCAGAAATGTATTTATTTGTTTTCATGCTTTATAACATGTTGTTATGATGGAGAAGCGCTGATAGAGTAACTGTCGATGCGCTTATTTTTGTGTGCAGGATTGCTTCCCACTCTGTGGGAATGCAAAATTTTGTTTGCCTCTAAGTGCCCTGTGACTGAGTGGCGACCAGTTCAGGGTGTCCTCTCCCTACTGCTATTGCATCTAGGGCACGTATGAGTCCTATTTCTTTGAATAAAATATGTAATGGTGCAATTTCAACTTTAGCTCTCACCAAACAACTGCTGACAGGAAGTTGATGGGCTAGGCAAAGTATGCATGACAACTGTTGAATGCATGTGGCGACCCCTGCTGGAATTTCCGTGTCATTATAGAAAATGTGACAGAGCATCGTTCAAAAACAAGTTTTATTTGACCGAACCTTTCAACCTTGGCTAATAGCTTTCCTAATAAATGATTATACTTCCCGTATAAAAGTGGTAATACGCCATACATTATTTGATTTTTTTTCAAATGCTAGCACAAGCAGAAATGCAGACAGTTTACCGCACACGTGCACGTCATGCTTTTATCAATCCGACCGTATGCAGCGATCAAAAAATTGGTTCACAATTTTAATGTTTTTCCGTATAAACTTCATAGTATGGCGTATATTATTTGAAATGGTAAAAAAAAAACGGATAAAATACGGAGCAAATATTGAAATTGACAGGTTTGCGAATCAATCAGGATTATATGTTGGATTAAATGTATTTTTTCATGCAAAAAAATAATCTTTCAACCTGATCTTGATGTAAAATGGATATTTGACAGAATCTTCTTCTTTTCCTTTCGGCTTTTCCCCTCAGGGGTCGCCACACCGAATCAATGTACTCCATCTATCCCGGTTTTGTGCATCCTCTTCTCTCACACCAGCTACCTTCATGTCCTCTTTGACCACATCCATAAACCTCCTCTTCGGTCTTCCTCTCGGTCTCCTGCCTGGCAGTTCAAGGCTCAGCATCCTTCTCCCGATATGGTCACTGTAGCATATGTCACACTGCTACAGAATGTTGCGACAGGTCGAAAAGCAGCGGTGACGTCACGACCGCAGGTAGACTAAGATGGTGGCACAATAAACACGTTGACAAAGCAACTCTCCTCTCTCATTCCTCCGGACACAACATTGGCGACGAAGATGGACCTCTACACAGCTCCCCTCCCCTCGTTTCTCGCGCTCCCCGGTGAGCCACCAGTCCCGTGGTCCCGCTGGTATGACTCGTTCACGACATATCTGACGGCGACCGGACTAAACGAGGCAAGCGAAGCACGCCGAACGGCTATGCTAATACACAGTTTAGGTAGTGAGGGGCAGCGCATTTTTCGCTCTCTTGGACCCACGCAGACGTACGGGGATTGTGTCACTTTATTGGCCCGACATTTCGCCCCACCTCAGGGCGTGATTGTCCAGCGGATTGCCTTCCGTCAACGACGGCAACGAACAGGCGAGTCGGTACACCACTACTTTGCCGACTTGCGGTGTTTAGCGGGCCTCTGTAAATTCGGCCGCTTGGAGGAGGAAATGATTAGGGATCAACTCGCCGAGCACACGATTGATCCCAAACTACGGGAGAAACTGTTATTGTCCCCTGACGACCTCCCACTATCGAAGGCTGTGGAAATGGCGTTTCTTTTGGAGAACGCAGCACAATTAACGGCTCGGTTCGTGAACCCACCCACACCTTCACACTCTCCCGCGTTGGCACAGATTGTTGCTCCAACCCCTCCACTCCCAGACGCCACCTTCACCTACGACTCCACCGCTACATACGACGGTGCCGAGATAAATGTGGCCAGACGTCAAGGGGCCGATGCACGCACGCCTTGTGCCAACTGTGGGTCAACCTCGCATCCCACACGTGCGCCCACTTGCAGAGCCACCGGACAACGATGCCAACGCTGCGGGAAGATGAATCATTTCGCAAGGATGTGCCGCTCTGCTCCCACCTTCACCTACGACCGTACCGAGATAAATGTCGTCAGACATCAATGGGCCAACACACGCAGACCTTGTGCCAACTGTGGGTCTGCCTGGCACCACACACGCGCGCCAACTTGCAAAGCCATTGGACAGAGATGCCAGCACTGCGGAAGGAGGAAGCACTTCGCCAGGATGTGCCGCTCTGCTCCCACGTCAACATACCCGCCGCGCCGCTCAGCAGACCAGCCGAGGCGAACCACCATCCACTGCGTGGGCTCGCGCGCCAAGCCATTCAAGTGGTGCACAGTGGAACTGGATGGAGTGAGCTTACCTCTCCTGCTCGACACGGCAGCCTCCAGGTCACTGTTGAACGTGTCCACAGTTCGACGGCTATTTCCTCATCTCCAGATCGAGGCCAATGCTGAGGACTTGTTTGGCTATGGCCAAACTAAGATTGGTATGGTGGGCACTGCCACCTTCACAGTGCGCTATGGCTCGAGGACTCTCCCCCCCTTCACCTTCCAAATATCCCGTCATGGCGCCAACCTCTTGGGCTTGGACTTCTTTTGTGCACTCGGCTTTTCTATCTCTGACAATGCGGGTGCCACAATTCACCCCCAGGCCAACGGGGGTGGAGAAAGCTCCAACCAAGCAGACGGCCTGCCCTACTCTTCCTCAGCCAGCAGAGGGCCCAACGACAAGCGCCGGACGAAGCAACCCACACTGACTGTGTCGGACTGGGTCCGCATTCGCCGGCCGAGCTGCTCTCACAATTTGGACTCATTCTGGACAGCACCAGTCCAGATTACTGTCCAACTCGGACCGACCACGTTCTGTCTGGCTGACGGGTCGCGTTGGCATGCCAGCCGCCTAAGGAGAGTGGCGGCACCGAACCCCTCGAACGACTTCTCAGGCAAAGACTACTGACGTCCTGTCACACATCAGAGAACACCGATGGGACGCCTCGAAGAGCGCGGTGAACCAGCCGTGCCCGTGGGGCCAGAGCCTCGGCCAGCTCGCGTTCGCCTTTGCCCTTTGGTAATTTGGACAATTATCACATATTTTGAATGTTCAGACCCTAGCCAGTGCTTAGCCTATCGCGTGGCAGAATAACCCACACGGCTAAGCAGGGAAACCGGCAGTCTACCCGGTTTCCCTTGTTACAGAGTGTTTTTGGTTCCTTCAGGGAGGGGGGGGGGTAAATGTAGCATATGTCACACTGCTACAGAATGTTGCGACAGGTCGAAAAGCAGCGGTGACGTCACGACCGCAGGTAGACTAAGATGGTGGCACAATATACACGTTGACAAAGCAACTCTCCTCTCTCATTCCTCCGGACACAACAGTCACTCTCTCTCCTCTGGACATGTCATTGACCACATCCATAAACCTCCTCTTTGGTCTTCCTCTCGGTCTCCTGCCTGGTTCAAGGCTCAGCATCCTTCTCCCGATATAGTCACTCTCTCTCCTCTGGACATGTCCAAACCATCTCAGTCTGGCCTCTCTGGCTTTCTCTGCAAAGCCTCTAATATGAGTTGTCCCTCTAATGTACTCATACCTGATCCTATACAACCTGGTCACTCCCAAAGAAAACCTCAACATCTTCAGCACTGCTACCTCCAGCTCTGATTCCTGTCTTTTCTTCAGCGGCACCGTCTCCAGTCCAAACATCATGGCTGGTCTCACCACTGTTTTATACACTTTTCCTTTCATCCAAGCTGAGACCCTTCTATCACACATCACACCTGACATTTTTCTCCAGCCGCTCCAGCCTGCCTGGACACGCTTCTTCACCTCTTTTCCACAATCTCCATTACTCTGGACAGTTGACCCCAAGTACTTAAAATCCTCCACCTTCTTTATCTCTTCTCCCTGTAGCATCACTCTTGCACTTGGATCCCTCTCATTCACACACATGTATTCCTTCTTGCTGCGACTGATCTTCATTCCTCTCCTTTACAGGGCATATCTCCACATCTCTAGTTCTGCGCCACCTGTTCCCTGTTCTCGCTACAGATCACAATGTCATCTGCAAACATCATGCTCCAAGGATATTGTTGTCTAACATCGTCTGTCAGCCTGTCCATCACCATAGCAAACAAGAAGGGGCTCAGAGCTGACCCCTGGTGGAGTCCCACCTCCACCTTGAATTTCTCAGTCACTCCGACAGCACACCTCACAACTGTCCTACAGTCATGATAGATGTCTTGCACCGCTCTGACATACTTTTCCGTCACTCCAGACTTCCTCATGCAATGCCACAGCTCTTCTCTGGGCACCCTGTCATACGCTTTCTCCAGATCTACAAAGACACAAGGCAATTCCTTCTGACCTTCTCTATACTTCTCTATCAGCATTCTTAAAGCAAACACTGCATCTGTCGTACTCTTTTTTGGCATGAAGCCATACTGCTGCTCACAAATGTTCACTTCTGCCCTTAGTCTAGCTTCAACTACTCTTTCCCAGAGTTTCATTGTATGGCTCATCAACTTTATTCCTCTGTAATTAGTACAACTCTGCACATGTCCTTTGTTCTTAAAAATGGGCACGAGTACACTTTGTCTCCATTCTTCAGGCATCTGTTCACCATCTAAAATAATGTTGAATAACCCAGTCAGGAACACCACCGCCACCTCCCCAAGACACTTCCATACCTCGATTGGTAAATCATCAGGCCCGAGTGCCTTTCCCCCTTCATCCTCTGCAACGCCCTCCTCACTTCATCCTTGCTAACGCTTGCTACGTCTTGGTCCACAACAGTCACATCTTCTACTCTTTGTTCCTTCTCATTTTCCTCATTCATCAATTCTTCAAAGTACTCTTTCCATCTTGCCATCACACTACTGGCACCTGTTAATACATTGCCATCTCTATCCTTAATCACCCGAACCTGCTGCAGGTCCTTTCCATCTTTGTCTCTCTGTCTCGCCAGCCTCTAAAGATCAGTCTCACCTTCCTTGCTGTCCAGCCAAGCATAAAGGTCATCATAGGCCTCTTGTTTGTCCTTTGCCACCTTTACTTTACTTTACTGTGCGCTGTATCTCCTTGTACTGCTGTCTACTCTCGTCCGTCCTCTCAGTGTCCCACTTCTACTTTGCTAACCCCTTTCTCTGTATACACTCCTGCACCTCCCCATTCCACCACCAAGTCTCCTTATCTACCTTTCTCCCACTCGATACACCAAGTACTTTCCGACCTGTGTCTCCGATTATGTTTGCTGCAGTTTGCCAGTCATCTGGAAGGACCTATTGCCCACCCAGTGCTTGTCTTACATCCTTCCTAAATGTCATGCAACACTTCCTTTTTCAACTTCCACCATTTTGTCCTCACTTCAGCCTTTGGTTTCTTCATCTTCCTCACTGCCAGCGTCATCCTACACACCACCAACCTATGCTATCTGGCTACACTCTTACCAACAACTACTTTGCAGTCACTGATTTCCTTTAGATGGCGCCGTTGACACAAAATGTAGTCTACCTGTGTACTTCTGCCTCCACTCTTATAGGTCACCCTATGTTCCTGTCTCTTCTGAAAGAAAGTATTTACAATAGCCATTTCCATTCTCTTTGCAAAGTTAACCACCATCTGTCCTTCAGCGTTCCTCATCTGGACTCCAAACATGCCCATCACCTCCTCATCATCTTTGTTTCCTGCGCTTATATGTCCATTGAATTCTCTACCAATTACAACCCTCTCACTTCTCGGGATGTTCTGTATGACTTCATCAAAGTCCAACTAAAATGTTTCCTTTTCTGCCAGGTCACATCCTACTTGTCGGGCATACCCATAAACAACATTGAACATCACGCCTTAAATTTCTAGCTTCAGACTCATCGTTCTATTTGACACTCTTTTTACTTCCAAGACATTCCTAACAAACTCATATTTTAAGATAACCCCAACTCCATTTCTCTTTCTGTTTTCACCACGATAGAACAACTTAAACCCTGACCCTAAGCTTCTAGCCTTGCTCCCTTTCCACCTGGTCTCCTGGACACACAGTATGTCTACCTTCCTTCTCTGCATCATGTCAACCAGCTCTCTACCTTTACCTGTCATTGTTCCTACATTCAAAGTTCCTACTCTTAGTTCTATACTCTTGGCGTTCCATTTCTCTCTTTTCCTCCAGGCACACCTCCCTCCTCTCCTTCTTCGACCAACAGTAGTCCATTTTCCACTGGCACCCTGAAGGTCAACAGTACCAATGTTGTTAACCCGGGCCTCGACCGATCGGGTATGGGATTCAGAGGTTTGATTCGCATATTTATTTTGGCATTTTTTTTTACGTCGGAAGCCCTTCCTGATACAACCCTCTGTATTTATCCGGGCTTGGGACCGGCACAATAAGATAATAAGATAATAAGCTTGTGCCCCCTTGTGGCTACGTTGGATTTTTGACAGAATATTGATCTAAAATTCAGGTGTGGAAAAAAACATGTGACCTTTGACCTCAACCCTTGCGCTAAAAGCACCTCTGAGCTGCAATACGTCTGTGTAAGCTCTCAGTCGTACAGGAGTGGTCCATCGATGAGAAGGTTTCTTCAGCCGTCATCTGTACAAAAGTGAAGGTTTCGGACGTTTCGCCTCCTATCCAAGAGGCTTCGTCAGCGAACTAAAGTCTAACTGGTCGTATCGGCCCCATTTATATATCCCTAATGTCCAGACATGGTGGCGCCGGACACAGCTATGATAGGTCCCTACTCTCAGGTTGGGGGGGCAGGGGACCCCTCCCTGTGGCCCCACTGATTGTTCCTACATTCTTGACTAACGACTGGCCTATTACCCCCACTCCCCCCGGTATCACCTCATCAGCATAACGACCCTCATCAGCATTGCGAATGTTGCCTAACCTGTTTTGCCTAAGCAGGCTATTGTATGAACGATCCAAATTGAACCTCACCCCACCAGACCGGTTTAATGAAGGATTTTGTTGTTTTATAAGAATCGCTTCTTTTACCCCCCTTTCAAACCATCTATGTTCTTTCGCTAAGATTTTAACCTCATTGTCGTCAAATGAGTGGTTGCTAGCTTTTAGGTGCAAATGTACTGCCGATTGAGGCCCACTAGTATTATCCCTGCGATGTTGATAAAGTCTTTTTTTGAGAATTTGTTGAGTCTCCCCAATGTACTGCTCTTTACAATTTTCATTCTTACAATGTATGGAATAAACTACATTACTTTGTTTTTCATTTGGTAGCCTATCTTTTGGATGCACTAATTTTTGCCTTAACGTGTTTATCGGTTTGAAATAAGTAGGAATTTTATGTTGCCAAAGGACTCTTTGTAATTTTTCAGAAACTCCTGCAATGTACGGTACTGCTACTCCTCTCCTTTTTGAATCTTGAGAATTATTGGTTTCGTTCGCTATTCTTTATTTCTGACATTTGTTGAATGACCACTGAGGGTACCCACAGTTAGTGAGTGCTCTCCTGATATGTTTTGACTCCTTTTCTCTACCTTCAGTGCTCGTTGGTATTAGTTTAGCCCTATGCTGGAGGGTTCTGAGCTGCACCTCTGAGCTGGAAACTGGAACTTGTATTCAAAACAAGTCCTCTTGTCTATTAACAAATGCAACCTTGGATGAACGAACCCACCTTTATTTTATTTTATTCTTTTCCGTAGACACTCAACTTCTTGGAGAAAGTCTTCCCTGAAGAGTGACATATGTGAAAACCAGACATTCTATTTCTACCTACAAAAGCCGCGTGGAACCCTTTGTGTGTGTGTGCGCGTGTGTGTGTGTGTGTGTGTGTGTGTGTGTGTGTGTGTGTGTGTGTGTGTGTGTGTGTGTGTGTGTGTGTGTGTGTGTGTGTGTGTGTGTGTGCGTGTGCGTGTGCATGTGCGTGTGTGTGTGTGTGTGTGTGTTTTTTTGCCCGTGCTTAAAACAGCAACACTCAGTGTTGATGCACTCACAAAGGGAGTTGACATTCACTCAGCAACCCCCTCCCACGTCACACAAACATGCCAGGACGGGTACTAAAGCGGCCGATGACCATTTAATCCCCGGCGCACTTGGCTGGGTGTCATTTCCAGTCAGTGGGTGTGTCGGCACTAACTTGTGAAACATAGCAGAGTGCAAAGCCACCAGCATAAAGCAACAACACGCTCCTCTCCTGTCTCCTCCGTCTCTCACCAGCAGCCGCAGGGTCAAGTCACACTTCCAAAAGGCAAGTTTGAACATTGTTTTTACTTTTCTGAAATGATATACAGTATGTGATTTTTCTTTTTTTTTTCCTAAGGTGGACCCACATAGCAATTTTCCAGGAGCAAACGTCTAACGTTTCCAATCCGGACAGATTAAAATTTGTGTGGAATATTTCGCCACATCAACTTGGATAAAAAGTCAAGATGAATCTCCCCGTGTTAGTGCTTCTCTGTCTGTCAGTTGTTCATTGTTCAGAGGACATCATTGTGGCCGGTAAGTTAAAAAAAAGCATATCCAGTGATACCTTGGTTTAATAACTCAATTGGTTCCCAGAAAGTGTGTGTAAAGCGAAAAGTGTGTATTACAAACGTTAATTTCCCATAGGAAACTTTTAAAATGAGAATAATCCGTTCCCAGGTCCCCATAAAACCTAATTTTCTACTAAATAAGCCTTAAAACTACACAAAATAGACCTTATTTTTATTTTATGCATAATAAATATGCTCTGGTATTGTAATTAAAGAAATTAACTGTACTACATAATAAAGTCATTTTATTTACCTTTGTTTACCTATTTTCCTCATCAATTGTGTTCTGTTTAGCTGGGTTGATAGCTTTTTGGATAAAGTGTCTCAAGGAACTCTGGGTTGGACATCTTGGAAGTTGTGATATTGCAACAGCAAACAGATGCAGGCAGACACACTAGAAAAATCATTAATAGCTGGTTCCCTTGCTGGTCTTTTCTCTTCAAATTGTACAGATGGCTTGTGTGTGTTATTTGTGGAGCTTGATTGATGGGATATTTTAACCTTGCAGTCTACACTCTGCCTTTGAACTATCAACAAAGTTGAAACGAGTCCAAATTTCACTGTTTTCTATCCATTTTCTCACCTTTTCACTTGTGTTTATTCTTTGAGTGCGATCAAGCGCTGTCATCTGCCTTTCCTGTTTTATTTGCAGCTCTGTGTTTCTCTAACACTATCACTGTATATATATGTAATATCACTGTATGTTTTTTTACTTGATTCTGCGTGTGCTTTTATGGACAAGTAGGCGGCCTCATTTCCGGTGTATAAGGCGCACCCTTCATTTACTTCAAAAGATGACCCTGCGCCTTATACGCAGGTATGCCTTATATGTGATATAATATTGAGCCACAACAGGACTCCATTCCCCCCCACCTTATATATGGCTAATGTTTGAAAAGACACCATTCATTGGGGGTTCGCCTTATACGCCGGTGAGCCTTATACGCCGGAAAATACAGTATATGTAGTATGCCTGCAACAGTATGACTCAATGGCAAAATGCGGTTGGGCTCACCATTCTGACTCAGACCCTCTGGCAGAGAAAAGTGTTATTTTAGGAAAAATAAAAATAAAATTGCACCAAATTGTAAGAAAGGGAATATATATATATATATATATATATATATATATATATATATATATATTGGTTAGATTTCAATTTTGCACCCCTTATCAGACGTTTTATTATGTTACAGCTGTACGGTATTATATTTCCGACCAGAGAAATAATATTGAGAGCAATTTCTGCTTATTTGAAAGTTATTTCCATTTTTATATTGTTCTTGCATCATTCATCTTTCCAGAAAGAGTCCTGGAACACTTGACATGGAATGAGGGGAAAAAGCCACCACTAAACTGTGACTAATTTTCCATATTGACCTGAAAATAGGAATTAGAGAATTGGCAAGACAACGGAAGAAGGGATTTTGTAGTACGTATGTTATTACGCTTCTAAGCCTTAATTAAAATAGTCGGGAAATATATTTTCATTTGTTTACACCAGTTTGGATGCGCTTCTGTGGAGTGCTTTTAAAGTTTTGGAGGACTTTGAAACCCAATCTGGAAATAGATTCCACACAACCTTTATCTTTGATTTTTGTTCTTCTTCTATTCTCTGAATTGTTTGTCATCTCTTTTGTTATGCCTCCCAAAGAAAAAGCACCACAATTGGGTGGCTGGTTTGAAAGGAACCCGGATTCCCACGAGGTCCAAGCGGCGGCTCAGCACGCCGTGGACACGTTCAACGCGCATTCAAAGGCCAAGAAGTTGTTCAGACTGCAGTCCATCACATCCGCCAGGTCGCAGGTAGGACTCCGTATACATTCAATGCAGCGTTAGAAATGTTAGACTCTCTTCTTTCATCAGCAAAAATGTGTCCACTCCAGTGCCAGGGTATTTGTCATTGTCACTTGAATTGCAAGACCCACAGAATATTGAGAGTTTCAAAATGAGAATCAAAATCAGATCAGAATCAGAATCATCTTTATTGACTAGTATGTAGAACACACAAGGAATTTATCTCCGGTAGAAAACGCTGCACTAGTATCATCATAAGAAAAATGGAGGCCCCATAGAGTTCTATTTCCGTTTTCTTAGGACTATATGAACATTCAATGCAGTGTAAGAAACATTAGTCCCTCTTCTTTCAACAGAAGAAAAAATCTTAATTCCTAAGTAATATGGGTTTGGAGTTATCTGAGATTGAAATTGGGGCGGCACTACAAATTACAATACAATGCATACATATTGGTTTATATAGTGCTTTAACAAGAGCTTAAGCTGGAACAAATCGCTAACATGAGGAAAAAGGGAAATGCTGCCCCCTTGTGGAAGGGAAAAACCATTGCCAGAGGTCTGGCCAGCGCTTTATCTGCAACCAAGCAAGAAAAAAACAAAACCAGAACAAATTCAGGAATGGTGCTCCACATCATATTTTCAATTCCCGAGTAAATTTGTGAATGGCTTGACTGTGTTTTTTGCCACAATAGGTGACCAACGGCATCAACTACAGGATTGATGGGGTACTGCGCAAAACTAAATGTCTCAAGGGGGAAAATCAGGACTTGAACAACTGCGACCTTGAGAAAGCGGTAAAGTCTAAATACAGGTAACATCCGACTTACGACTGAGTTTCGACCTGACCAAAAGATCGTAAGTCAAAATGGTCGTCAGTCGAAATCTATTCAAAATGTTGAATAGAGACTCGGGGGCGAAATGGCACGCAAACTCCCCCCTCTGGTGCCATCACACAGTCGATTGCTGTGCAAGAGTGAGATCAGAATCAGAAAACCTTTATTCGTCCCACAATGGAGAAATTTGCAGTCCACAGCAGCAATTTGAAAGGGGATGTAGGGGGGGATGAAAGGATAGAAAAACAAGATATTCTAAATATAGTAAAATAAATATGTGAAAGGATAGAAAAACAAGATATTCTAAGCATAGTGAAATAAAAATGTCAGCTGACTGAGATGTATACTGTAAATATGCAAAACCGTGTCATAAAAAAACTGTACATAGTGCAAGTATCAAGAAATAAGAAGAAGAAAAAAGAAGAAGGGGATGCTGGCTGCCTGGCCAAAATTGTTGTACACGTTGCCGGCCTGCTAGCGTGTCGCGGTGCCAAGCGTATTATTAAAATTTAAAAAATAGGGTCTGTAGGTCATGGTCGTAAGTCAAGCTGGCCGTAAGTCGGATGTTACCTGTATTTATTTCGAACACCAACAGATTCTCTTCAAATTTTACACAAGTGGTGCGTAATAAATAAACTAAGCATGTGAATGTTTTTTTTTTCTCGTATGCAGCATCTCAAGTGCCGCTTTGATGTGACATTCAGCCCACGCAAAAACAAACACGAATCGCAGAAGTCGAAATGCAAGAAGACGGTGGCCAATATTCCAGCTTGATTTTTATTTGTATTTATTTTCTTTACATTTCAATATCACCTAAAACATTGCATGTGTACTGAGCAACTGACCATGTGACCCAAACATCGAAAATCAAAGGTCGTATGCCTCCATTTTTGTTAGAAATTCCAAAATGTAAAAACACTTGTTTCCAAAAAGCCTTTATTGAACACAATAAAATATGTTTTTTGTCTGAACTTCATTCCATTTTCTGATGAGATTTTAGTAGTGGTGCACCGTCAGGGCCTGCAAGGCCTTCTCTGCTGCAATGCCTTCTCTGCTGGCCTGGCCTACTATATGCAAATTATATATTGTCCATGAATTCTTATAAAATAATTTCAAATTGTCTTTCAGCTTCATTTCATTGCTTTTTTGCCCTGTTGTGCTACTTCCAGATGTGTGTATTTGTAATTAAGCATTTAACCAATTACATTTCAGCCATTATTTGGTACCAGGGTCAGAAATCTACCTGGATGCCTTCAAAATCTGTTCTGCAGGCCCTGTAGCATTAAATAAGTGTCGATAAAATTGTTGCTTTAACCATTGTCTGAAATAGCGTCTGCCCGGACTTCCGTGGCGTGCAACTTTTCCGCTGGGCGTACAACTTGGCCGACAACTTCTTCAAGAAAAATAAAAAAAATGAAGTACTTTTTTTTTCCAAATCAAACGTTTGTTTTATTTAATAAAGCAACCGTTTGAACGAAGATTACGAAATCTAAATAATTTATTCTGATTTAGAAATCTTCATTCGGTTTGGAAATTTCTGAATTTCGGTTCGTTTGGCAATTTATGACGCTACAAAACGTAAACGTACATTATCCCGTTACTGTAAAGCAGTGGTGTCGAAGTCATTTTTTGCCGCGGGCCACATTGTAGTTATGGTTTCCTCTTGAGGGCCGTTATGAATTTGGGGAACCCATTAGAATGTTTAAATCCCTTCAAATATTACATATAGAGCACACAGCAAATTAATGAATAACTTGTTTTCAAATCTGAAGTCAAGAATAATGACTTTTATTGTGGTTGACATCCAAAAATATGAAATTTTGGCTCAGATTTTAGCAATCATCATGGAATTTAACAATTTTGATTTTCTTTCGCAGGCCGAAAAAAATTATGTGGCGGGCCGGATTTGGCCCGCGGGCCTTGACTTTGACACCTGTGCTGTAAAGTGTACTTGAGAGTTTTGAAAGGTGCGGAGAAATTGAAACACATTAAAAGCATCGTGGAAAGAAGAGTCACGTGGCTTGTAGCAGATGGCCGGGCAGGCAACTTTTCAGAGTTGTCTGCCTTGGTGTCTGGTAACTTTTTGTCATGAGTTTCAGACACTGCTTTAATCCATCAGAATTCGACACCAAGGCTTTTTTTTCCTAGCTAACAGTACCATCTAGTGCAGGGGTCGGGAACCTTTTTGAGTAAGAGAGCCATAAAAGTAAAATATTTAGAAATGTTTTTCAGCGAGAGCCACACGCACGCGCGCGCACATACAAACGCTCGCGTGCGGCTACTTTTAAACAAAATATCAGAATGTATTGTATGTATGTATGTATAACTTTGTGATAGTACTCATCGTTAACATGGATGGTTTTCCGTTCCTCGTGTTTGGTAAAAATCCTGGAAAACGATCGGAATGAAATTCAATTTGCCGGTCCAGAGGCGAAGTTACTGCTAGCTAGCCTGCACACAGCTCATAAGCTTCCACACTTGCTATCTGCAATCTACTTCTCGCAGAAGTATGTCGATGCTAACGTTAACATGGGGCTTGTTAAAATGTCACTGACATTCGACTGGCATCGATGGAATTGTTTCATTGCAAATTACAATGAGAACATTTTCTCTCCTCTAATGCTCCGGTGCATTCACGCTGAAGTGCACTAGTTGGGCTCATTTAAAGGGGCGTTTACCTGTTTCAACATGACGGCCACTATCATCCAATCAACATGGCGCTTTCGGCCATTCTAGGTCAGTGTCATCCAATCAAAATTGTGCTTTCCGGCAACTGCAGCCCCAATGGGAAATGAACGACGAAAAAAAATGACAATATGTATTATAATATGTAATATTTATCGGCGAGCCATATGCAATCATCAAAAGAGCCATATATGGCTCGCGAGCCATAGGTTCCCGACCCCTGCTCTAGTGTATTTGTAGTAAATCACAGCACACTTTTGATATGAGTTGCAGCTGCAGTAAAGGTTGCATAGTCATGAAAGTCATGAAATAGTTATCAAGACTTGATTCAGACATAGCACTACTGAAGGCGCAGGTGTGAAATGCATGGCTTGCAACTGGATTTTAGTCATATTTAAATTGGAATGTGAAACATGACATAAATTGCAGCTAGAAATATAGTTGACATTTTCCTAAATCTCCTCACATCGCATTTAAGAAATGGACTGAGTCATCAATGGCAAAACAACACAATCATTCTTCCATTCAAGGCATCTTGGACAGATTTTTGACTCCTTGCTCCAGTGGAAAAAATGGCGCATCCACATTGTCCCAAGTTGCCTGTGAAGCACGTAGAGACACACAAGTTGATACTCACTCTCTGACTCTCACTCTCACTAACTCTTCATGTACTCGGAGCAGATTGATTTCCCTTTTCCTGTTTTGTCGCAACCTCAGCTCACTCCAGTTGGCTTCCTGGTGCTTCCTGTGTGTTCCATCTCGTCAGACGCTGGTTTCGACGTGAGGTGAAATCTTGCAGCTCAGCATTTGGGTGAGGACTCTTTGATGCTTTTGGTACCTGTACGTACATGCAAATACACACTCATCCGATTGCACATGAACAACGAAAAAGCATTTATTTATTTATTTATTTATTTGTTTGTTGGTTTGTTTGTTTGTTTGTTTGTTTGTTTGTTTGTTTGTTTGGTGGGTTATTTTGTTAAATTGATTTATTTCTGTGTTTATGTATTGTAATTTTTTGGGAGGTTATTGTGTTAGAATTATTTATTTATGTATTTATTTGTCTTTATTTATTTATTTATTTATTTTGGGGGTATTTTTTTAGATGTATTTATTTGTGTTTATTTATGTATTTTAATTTTTCGGGAGGTTATTGTGTGATTTATGTATTTATTTGTTTGTTTATTCATGTGTTTAGTTATTTGTTTGTTTGTTTGTTTATGCGTTTATTTATTTATGTGTTTCTTTATTTATTTATTTTGGGGGTTATTTTGTTACATTTGTTTATTTATCTGTGTATTTATCTATTTTAAATTTTTGGAAGGTTATTGGGTGAGGTTTATTTATTTATTTATTTATTTATTTATTTATTTACTGTATGTATTTATTTATTTATGTATTTATTTATTTATTTATTTTCATATATCATATTATTTTCATATATCACAACTGGGTGACAGAGCCTTCAGCTGCTCCTATTTAAAATTGCATTTTCTGTATAACTCTCTCTCTTGTTTCTATTCATAATTGTATTTTATTTATTGCATTGTATTTGTGATTGTATTTTATTTATTATAGTACCTATGCTTGTCTGTGACTTTAAAGTGTCCTTGAGAGCTTTGAAAGGCACTTAAAATGTAATGTATTATTATTATACAGGTAACATCCGACTTACGACTAGCTTGACTTACGACCACCCATACTAATGACCATGACCTCCAGACCCTATTTAAGAAAAAAATAATTACAGTAAAGTCTCGTTATATCGATATTCAAGGGAGTCCGAAAAAATATCGATATAACCGGGACTATCGATATATCCAACCCTGTTTGCATGTAATTTTCTCCGTGCGTGCATAGAAATAGTATCGATATAACCGGGACTATCGATATATCCGATATCGATATAACGAGACTTTACTGTATATGCCTGGCATCGCAATGCCCTAGCAGGCCGGCAACGCGTAGGACAATTTTGGCCAGGCAGCCTGCATCTCACTCTCGCACAGCAATCGACTGTGTAATGGCACCAAAGAGGGGTGGTTTTTTCGTGTCATTCAGCCTCAGAGTCTCTATTCAACATTTTGAATGGATTTCAACTTACGACCATTTCGACTTATGGCCGTTTGGTCGGAATGGAACTCGGTCGTAAGTCGGATGTTACCTGTACAGGAAATAAATCAGTCACAAATAATAATAATAATAAGAATAATAATAATAATAATAATAATAATAATAATAATAATAATAATAATAATAATAATAATAATTCCTTTCAGAACTTTGCTGCTGTGAAATGTAAATTTCTCCACTGCAAGACTAATAAAGGCAAATCCAATCCAATAATAATAATAATAATAATAATAATAATAATAATAATAATAATAATAATAATAATAATAATGATAATTCTGATACCAACTTGCTAATAACCATTTGTATCTCCCGGTTCTCCTCATCTGTCAAATTCTGGACGACCTGCTCCAAGATAGGAAGCTCCAAGTTCAAATACTGGGCCACCTGTGAAATGATAGTGGCAAAAATCAAACTAATAAAAATGTATTCTGTCAAAAATCTTGAACATTAGTAAAATGATACTGATGGATTTATATCATTTTAATCATCGAATGCTGCAGGGAGGCACGTCAATAGATATTCGTCCCTTTTGGATTATAATACACTCGAGTTGCATTTCTATCGGGTGATACACTCACATCATTGCTAACTTCCTCTTCGTTCATATCCATCAAAAATATTTTCATGATGTCATCAGAAGGTCCCTGTAGGATGCGCTCCCATAGCGGCTGGTCCCTGTTGCACATCTTCCTCTTTTCTAGATCAAACAACTCAAACCTAAGCTGCTAAGATCTTTTGGAGTTCAATTTATGATACAACGCCGAGAATACAAACCAAACTTACCGCCACTTTGGTGAACGCAGTATAGCGCAAACTCCTGGGGGTCATTTTCTATCTGAGAGGTTAGCATGCAAGCGAAATATCATAGATGAGATCTCATCATTTATTTTCAAGTGTTATATAAAATAATGAAGTTCAAATTGATGACATTGGAGTCCATCAAAGGATCATCTCACCTTGAATTTATTCAGGAGCTGTTCGATGACTTGATTTGTGCTCATGCGACTTGTAATGCGGACTTTGGTTGCTGTGCCAAAGGAAGGCGTGAAGATGGATGTCTAGAAAAACAAAAAAAAAAGACATTGGAGAGCAATCTCGTTGACCCTGCTTACTACCAACAACAAAAAAAACCTTACCACAGACGTACCGTATTTATTCAAGTATAACGCGCACACGTGTATAACACACAACCCTAATTTTTAATTAAAAATAGAGCGACAGAAGTTGAAGGTGATTTCCAAGCAAATAGTATCGCTTTCACTAATTAGTGATGGGAATTCCGGTTCTTTTTAGACAGCCGGGTTCTTTTGGATCGGGCCACCAGCTCCTAAATGGATACTCAGTTTTTTTGTTGCTTAAATTAATTTACTTCCAAAAATAGTGCAACATTATATGTAAAACAAATTACTAATGTAAAAAACACACAATATATCATTTTCAAATTTATATGGCTTTATTTACAGGATATTCTTCTTAACATAAAACATGGAGTACTACAAAAAACTGTCTGGCTGGCTAGCTATCGAGCTGAGAAAAAAATATCCTGTGACTGTAAAGTGTTTTGAAAGGCGCTTATCAATGAAATGTATTATTATTATTATTATTATTATTATTATTATTATTATTATTATTATTATTATTATTATTATTATTATTATTATTATTATTATTACAGTAAAGTCTCATTATATCGATATTCAAGGGAGTCCGAAAAAATATCGATATAACCGGGACTATCAATATATCCGACCCTGTTTGCATGTAATTTTCTCCGTGCGTGCATAGAAATAGTATCGATATAACCGGGACTATCGATATATCCGATATCGATATAACGAGACTTTATTGTATTATTATATAAAAATTGGTATAAAATTTCACTTTTTCTTTGTTCAAACCAAGCATTGCAAGTGACAACACATGCGGCCATCATAAAAATAATTTATTGACGATGTAAACTTCTTCACTTTCTTCTGAGTCTGAATTCAGAAATGCTAATTAACAATAAAAAATAAACTAAAGTAAAGTGCGTGATCCGGGTCTTTTCAAGAATCGAAACTGAAGGGCGAGAATAGCCATGGAAATGCTTCACCCTCCTGTAAGGGATAAAGCATTAAATATACAGGTAACATCCGACTTAGGACCGAGTTCCGTTCCGACCAAACAGTCGTAAATCAAAATGGTCGTAAGTTGAAATACATTCAAAATGTTGAATAGAGACTCGTAGGCTACATGACACGCAAACGCCCCCCTTTGGTGCCATCACTCTGTCAATTACTGTGCGAGAGTGAGATGCTGGCTGGCTGGCCAAATTGTTGTATGCGTTGCTGGCCTCCCAGCGTGTTTCGGCGCCAGGCGTAGAATTAAAATTTGAAAAAATAGGGTCTGGAGGTTGTGGTCGTAAGTCGAGCCGATTGTAAGTCGGATGTTACCTGTATATGACAATTTTTTTCCCAGGCCTAGTTTATAACGTGCATGCAAACTTTGAGTTCTTTTTTAGGTAGAAAGTTTTGCGCGTTATACTCGAATAAATGCGGTACCTTATAGTTATAAAAATGTCCGTTGATGGAAAAACGGTGCTGCCTCTCTCTTTCCTTCTGTGCGGCTGTTTTGCCTCGCCGATTCCTCCGCTTGACCAGCGAGGCGTCGCTCATGCAGCGGAACAGGTTGGACTCGGACTCCAGCTCGCAGCTTTTCTGCCTCAGAGGACGAAGTGTTGTGGTCTCATAAACGGTGCCTTCGGAAATACGCAAAGCATGAGAAAACGATCGGAAAATTGCTCTATCGGTAGATTGAAATTATTATTGGAAAATATTATTCAACTCATTCACTGCCATTCCTGAATTTATATGGGAATTGAAAAGAATAATAACGCGGAGCGCCATTCCCGAACTTGTTTGGGTTTTGTTTTGTTTTTTCTTGTGGGTGTCAATAAAGCGCTGGTCAGACCTCTGCCAATGTTTTTCTCTTCCACGAGGGGGCAGTATTTCTCTTTTGTCCATGTTAGCGCTTTGCTACAGCTTCAGCTGTTGTGAAAGTGCTATATAAATGAATATGGATGTTTTGTATTGTATTTTGGACATCCGCCCCCATTTCAAGCTCAGATAACTCCAGACCCATATCATTTAGTGTTGGGTTAAATGTTGTTCTTCCTGGTTCAGCTCTCCAGTTGTATCGTCTAAATATTAAATCAGCAGGAAGCAAGGTGATATCCAAAAAAGGAATATTTATTATCAGGCAGCTAGAGGATGTTCTCCAAGGGAGAAGCTAGGCCAAGGGACAGAGAGACAAGAGCGAGAGAGAGCTCGCCTCAGACATTTATAAACAACAGGAGTGATGTCACTTTGGAAAGGACCTATCATCTGCTAGATACAATCATGAATATTCATTATTAGACTGAAACATAACAGCTAGATTTCTACAGTAACTAAGTACAAGCTGAGTACATGTATACTAATTAACATATACAAATAACTAAACTACAGACATATATGGACTTACTAATTGATAAGAATAAGTAGAAATGAAATAACATAGGATGTTTTAGCATGTGTATATAACCAATTCTAACATTTAGGAATTAACTCTTTTTTTTCGGATGAGAGAAGACAGTCTAAAGTTTCTTACACTGATTTGAATGTTTATGTAGTCCTAAAATCTAAAATGAATTTGAGTGAAACATTATAAAAACCCTGGCACTGGAGTGAACACATAATAATCATAATAGATTACATTTATAAGCGGCTTCCCCAACTCTCAAGGTCACTTTACAGTCACAGGATATATCTTTCTCTGGGTGAGCAGCGGCAGCCACACGTGCCAGCGTTCACTCAAACCGGAAGTAAGTCGAATAGATAGAAAGCTAGCTAGTTAGCTAATAGATAGCTAATAAATAACTACTAGATAGCTAACAGATAGCTAGCTAGCCAGTTAGCTAGATAGCTAATAGACAGCTAGCTACATAGCTAGCCAGCCAGACAGCTAATAGATAGCTAATAGATTGCAAATAGATAGCCAGCTAAATAACTGATATTGAATGGAATTTACAAGCAAAAATATATATTTCTAAACATATTTCACATATTTTCAATATTGTGCTTCATGTCACAAAGAGGGTACAGCAAGTGCCGAAGAATGAATGACTCTCTGTGTTTTTGTGTTGTCATACTATTTGTTATGTAGTTTTTTTGTTGTTTTTTTTGGACTTCAAGATGTCGCCGCGAGAGTGGCTGCCTTTCCAGCAGCTCCTGTATTTTGTTTTTCTACGTCTTTCTTTCCTTTCCTCTTCCTTTCATAACTTTGCTGCTGTGAAATGAAAATTTCTCCACTGCCAGACGAATAAAGGTACATCCAATCCAATCTTTGCACATCCTCTGCCACTGAACGGGTTTAATAGACCACTCCAGAAGTCGCATTTTAAACGTATTAAAATCAGTGCAATGATATTATAGTAAAAGGTTTCATTGAATTTATAATATTAAAAAATCGGTGCATAAAAATGTTCCAAGTCAACCTGTTTTTTTGCTGACGGTTTCATGTGCTGTTCCAGCTATCTCATCTATCTGGTGCAGGTCAAGGAACTCCCCCCATCGTGACATGCCCCTGCCAAGACACAAGTTTGCAAATTTCATGGAAATAATCTGAACCAAGTTGTCCAGTGCCGGTGTACGAAATCGCTGAAGACGTCCGAAAAGTGTGCAAAAAATACACAGCGCGTGTCCAAAACCAACATGGCTCTTGCAACGTTGCCTGTTCCATTGGCTAAGAAGAGAATCCAAAATTGAAATGTACCTCCTGTTTCCAGGTGGGCTAACTGGGCTAACAGGGTCAAAGGAGATCAGGGAAGTAAAAGAAGTCGTCTGTTTCTCATCCTGGATTTTTAAGCGGATGGGTCGTCGAATTCCCCAGCAGATATTTAGGAAGCCTTCCACGACCACTTCCTCGCCATCACACTGCACGAGGATCAAATCGGCAAACATTAGCATCAGGCATTATTTTAAGAAGCAAAATATACACAGGTGTCAAAGTCAAGGCCCGGGGGCCAAATCTGGCCCGCCACATAATATTATTTGGCCCGCGAAGGCAAATCAAACCTGTGAAATTCCATGACGCTTGCTAAAGTATGCACCCAAATTTCAAATTGTCCCATGTAAACCACGATAACATTCATTATTTTTTTACTTCAGATTTGAAAACTAGTTTTTCATTAACTCATTGACTGCCAGTCAATGTGCAATAATGTGCGCACTCCAGTGCCAAGGGTTTTTGTCATTTTCACTCAAATTGCAGGACCCACGGAATATATATATATATATATATATACAGTAAAGTCTCGTTATATCAATATCGGTTATATCGATAGTACCGGTGGTAGAGTGGCCGACGGCCACTACGTGCAAGCAAATGCAACGTTTTTTGGGTTTCGCGAACTTCTAACGCCGCTTCATCCGCAACTACTGCCAGAAGGTGCTGCCCCTGATTCAATTAACCTCCTCCAATACCCCATTTAGGTGGTCGGAAGAGGCCGACGCTGCATTTCGTCTACTTAAACGGGCCTTCACCAACCCTCCAGACCTCCATCACCCTGACCCCAACTCCGCCTTCACCGTTGAGGTGCACGCGTCAGATTCCGGAGTGGGAGCGTTGCTCTCTCAGCATTCCCCAGTCGACCGGAAACTCCACCTTTGCCCTTCTTCTCCCGCCGCCTCAGTCCTGCGGAGGCTAACTACGACATGGGCAACCAGGAGCTTCTCGCAGTCGTGTGGGCCCTGCAGGAGAGGAGGCACTGGCTCGAGGGGCGAAAGGGCCATTCACCGTGTACACGACCACAAGAACCTGGCAGTCATCCGCTGAACTCACGCCAGATACGGTAGGGCGCTCTTTCTAACACGCTTTTCCTTCACCCTCACTTACTGTCCAGGGACCAAAAACACCAAGCCCGACAGCCTCTCTCAGATCTACGAACCGGCAGGAAAGGACGACTGCGTGGAATGTATCCTGCCGGGCTGTCAGATTTTGGCGGCGCTTCAGTGGGAGGTGGAGCGGAAGGTCCAGGAGGCGCTATAAGTTACCGCTATAAGGCACTATGAGTTTGTGCTGCACTCTGAGGTGCTGCAGTGGGGGCATGCTTCCAAGGTGGCCTTCCACCCCGGGGTGAGCCGCACCACATATCTCGTTGCCCAGCGGTTCTGGTGGCTACGTCTCTGCAACGACGTGGCGACCTTCGTTAAGGCCTGCCCGTCGTGCGCCTGCGGCAAGGTGTCCCACGAGCCCCCGGCGGAGCGGCTCTGCCCGCTGCCAGTCCGTCCGCGCCCTTCGTCCCACATCTCCTTGGACTTCTTTACTGGCCTCCCCCTTCCCGTGCCAATATAGTGATCCTCACGGTAGTGGACCATTTTTCTAAATCGGCCCACTTCGTGCCATTGGCCAAGTTGCCGTCCGTCATCGAGACGGCAACCCTATTGGTCAACCACGTCGTCCGTCTCCACGGGATCCCTACGGACATATGTCAGACCGGGGTCCTCAGTTCGTGTCCCAGGTCTGGCAGCGATTCTGCAGGGCCATGGGGGCGTCGGCCAGCATGGCATTAGGGTACCACCCCCAGTCCAATGGCAGGACCGTGTGGAAGAACCAAGACCTGGAGGCGGCTCTGCGCTGCGTGTGCCTCCATCGTCCCTCGGCCTTGGCTGTCCATCTTCCGTGGGTGGAATACGCCCACAACACCCTCGTCTCCTCAGCCACAGGTCGGTCCTCGTTCATGTCGGCTTATGTCTACCGGCCGCCGCTCTTTCCCCCACAGGAAGGCGAGGTGGCGGTCCCGTCGATACAGCACCATCTTCGGCGGGCCCATCGGGTGTGGAGGGAGACCACAAGGGAGACTGGAACCAGCGGGTCGCGGATCGACGTGGTCCCCCTCTGCCGGCCTACCAGGTGGAGCAAACGGTGTCGCTCTCTACATTGACCCGCGGCTGGCCGGGACTTCACCCAAGTTGGGGCCACGGTTTGCGGGCCCTTTCGTCATGGAGTCCATCATTAGCCTGGTCGCGGTTCGGCTCCGTCTGCCTGCCTCCAAGAAGGTCCACCCGGTGTTCCACGTCTCTCTCATCAAACCGGTGGAGACCAGCCCCTTGCCCTCCCTGCCCCAACTCCCCCTCCGCCGATGGTTGACGGTGGTCTTGTGTACACTGTGCGGGAGATACTTGACTCGCGGCCCAGGGGCAAGGGTCTCGAGTGCCTGGTTGACTGGGAGGGCTACGGACCCCCCTGCCTTCTTACTCGCTGAGTTTTAGTATTTATTTTGTTTGTCAATAAACATCCTGCTTGGATAGTTTTTCTCTGTCGCCTGCTTTGAGATCCCAAACATTCCACTACGTTCCGACGAGGCAGCTGCCTTCAATCTCGCTCGGAACGTGACAGTTAGAAACCAAAGACTCTCTCTCTCTCTCTCTCTCTCTCTTTCATTAGAAAAATAAGAAAATAGTTGATTCCTAAGCTATTTAGGTCTGGAGTTATTTCAGATTGAAATGTACATAATACAACATATTCATATTAATTTATAAAGCGCTTTAACAACAGCTGAAGCTGGAACACAGGACGAAAGGCAAATGCTTCCCCCTTGTGGAAAATAATAAATATTGCCAGAGGCCATGACCAGTCCTTTATCGGCACCCAATCAAATGAG
The DNA here is from genome assembly GCF_051943395.1 of Hippocampus bargibanti. Lineage (NCBI taxonomy): Eukaryota > Metazoa > Chordata > Actinopteri > Syngnathiformes > Syngnathidae > Hippocampus > Hippocampus bargibanti. Next base: position 2,069,980 of record NC_142751.1, on the reverse strand, counting down.
AAAAAAAATACGAACAAATTTGGGAATTGGGGGAAAAACATAGCCAGAGGTCTGACCAGCGCTTTATTGGCACCCTTCGCAAGAAAAACCAAAATTTGGGGAATGGCGCCGCACATCATATTTTCAATTCCCAAATAAATTCGGGAATGGCAGTGAATGAGTTAATATCAATTCAGATATTTTTAGACCAGCAGAGAAGGCTTTGCAGGCTTTGACGGTCCGCCACTGGTGTAACATGCTCATTTGATTACCTGGAAGTAAGTGAGATGCAGTTGAGTTTGGTCCTTGAGGAAGCAATTGTAGGTGTTGATCAACGACAGAAACTCTGCTCTAGAATCGCCATCCCAAAAACATATCGATTTAATCTCAAGATCCAATCAAAACGATTGTCCCATCAAACGAGGACGTCCTCTGAGTGAACCCCACCTGGACAGAGTCCTCCCGTCTCCCGCCTGGATCAGTGGAAGCAGTCCCGCCTCGCTCATTTCTGACAGCATCGACGACTGCACAAAAAAGGCAATCAGGTGAAAAGCGTTCGTGCAGGCCAAAACTAACCTGAAGTTGGAAAAAAATCAAGCAAAAAAAGGCAGTTGACATGTTCTTGTCGCCATCCTAAAAACAGACCAAAGGACTTCATTTTACGTTTATATCCCACCAACTTGACGCTTCTTTGTCTGAAGCTTCTTCTTCTCTTGAAGTGTCAACTATTTTTCTTTCACTCGTTCTCTCTCTGTAGGTTTTGCTGTTATATTTATCTCCTTCTCTCTCTATGTCTTCACTCTCGTCCTCTCTTGCAGAGTTAATGACAGTCCAGTACTCCACCCAGTAACCAGTGATGACAGTGTGGACTGTTTATCCTGCAGCCAGAACAACTACATCGTCCCTGTCACTGAACCAATGCTCGCTCTCTCTCTCTCCATTCCTTCATCCCCCCCCCCCCTTTCCCCTTTTTCCTCAATTGACAAGCCATTAGAACATCACCGTGTGCCTCTCCGCAGCGCTGTCTCAGCATGTTTGCTGCTAAGAAACATCCCAAGTATTTAGTAGTTGTCACGGGCAACGCACGACCTTACACCCGCCCCTCCTCCCTTCCACTCCCATTTGACATACTTCTTTTTCCACAATGTGCATTTCATACACAAGAGAGCGCCATTGTTTGTTGAGAGGCAAACAAAGAAAAGTGTGTCAACGTGTCAACGTTTTGGAAATGAAAGAAAGAAAGAAAGAAAGAAAGAAAGAAAGAAAGAAAGAAAGAAAGAAAGAAAGAAAGAAAGAAAGAAAGAAAGAAAGAAAGAAAGAAAGAAAGAAAGAAAGAAAGAAAGAAAGAAAGAAAGAAAGAAAGAAAGAAAGAAAGAAAGAAAGAAATATTTTTTTTTCAAAAGCTAACCAGGCCCCTTATAATGCGGCGCGCCTTATTTTTGGAAAATGTTTTTAAATATGTCATTCATTGAATGTGCCACTTATAATGCGGTGCACCTTATGTATGGAAAAGTTTTTAAATATATCATTTGTTGAAAGTGCGCTGTAGTCCAGAAAATACGGTAAATAAAAACTGGTTCATAAACTGGCACATCATTGACTAACTTTCAACTTTCCAATTATTGTGTCTATCCCCTATTGTATTCATAAGTAGTTTAGATGCTAAACCGAAAGAAATAAACAAATATACTGTATGCATCTACGTCACCTGAAAAGTTGCTGCAATTTTTTTTGTATTCAAATCAGGTACAAAAGAAGCGAATGATATAAAAATCCGTCCTACCTCCGGAAGATCCGTCCTAAATGCGGAGTGCAACGCATGCAACACGCGACCATATCGGCTATCAAAATGCAACAGAAAGTTAATCATTGTCAGAGGAAGTGAAACAAGGTTGGGCTTGACTGATATCAAAAATGCAGGTGGCCTTTTCTTCTCAAGTCGGCCGCGTTGCTCGACGTGTGCGCTTGTGTTATTTTATATAATCTCCAAACTCAAGTGCAGGTCGATACCTGCACTATCATTTTCTTGCACTGTCATGTTCGATTTCATGCTTTTTTCATGACTGTGTGAAAAAATAATGCCTTTTGTGTGTTATTTGCAATGTTGGGGCTTTTGGCATTTAAAATAGACTTCGACTTCACCACCAGTCTGACCAGGTTGACCAAAATAACAAATTGGATTGATTGTTTGGACTTTTCCCCCACACGTTTTACAGTATAGTGAATTTTAGCACTGTACCGTCATCTAGTGGTTGAACGCTGGTAACGCATCTTTTGACCCCACACAGCATTAAAGGATAACCGACATCACTTTTTTTGTTTCTTAACTGACATCAGAAAAACGTTTTATACCATCTAAAATACCCAAAACACGCAGTGCAGTATGATATTTTTATTCAAATGCAAAACACGAATAAAAATGACTTAAAGTGTCCAAAACCTGCAAAAAAAATTAGCTGTGAATTTTGCATTTTCAGAAAGTCCCGCCCCCAGTTCGTGACGTCACGCCAAGCCGTCTTGCATTGCTGGAGAATCAAAACAATGGCTTCAGATTCGGAGAATATGCTTTCTTGTTACACATCCAGTTATGAATATGATTCAAATAGTTCTGAAGAGGAAAGCATACATGTTTGCAAACGATGAAAGAATTTATTATTATTATTATTATTATTATTATTTTGAGGCAACATTGGGGGGAAATGTATCACCCAAAAAGAGGCAGAAAATGGCGACCAGCTCCGTGTGAGGAATTAATCAGCCCGTTTCCATAGGCTGATAAATTCCTTACATGGAGCTTGGTCGCCCTCTTCTGGCTCTTTTTGGTGCAACACGACGTTTTCAGACCAAAAAAGTACAGCAAAATGCATTGACGTGACGGAAGGAGTGCTACAATGTGTCCTTTTTTTTCGGTCAGGGACGTTCCTTCAGTGACGTCACGTACGGACTCGTCACCAACTCAAAAACAAGACTTCCGGAATATTCAGCGTGAGTCTTAAAACGTATATTATAGCGATATGCTGTGGAATCTTTGGAAAATACGCTCAGTAGAAGTCATTTGAAGCGATTTGACAAATTATGGACGCAACTTGTCCGTCAGTTGTCCTTTAAAAGGGCCTTTGTGAGCTGAGTAGTCGACAATACAATACATCATTTTGATTTGAGGAAAGGCCCTCAAATAAACACAATATGAATCCCATGCAGTCAATTCGAATTATGGAATATAATTGTATTTTATTTACTGTATTGTATTTATAATTGTATTTTATTTATTATCGTATCTATGCTTGTCTTTTATTTATTATTGTATCTATGCTTGTCTGTGACTGTAAAGTGTCCTTGAGAGCTTTGAAAGGCAGTTGAAATAAAATGTATTATTATTATATATGTGTCGGCATACTTATTGCCCCCCGACTCGCCGCCTGTACATTGGGATTCACCCCAGTAGACGAAAGGGTTGCTTCCCTCCGCCTTCAGGTGGGGGGACGGGTTCTGACTGTTGTCTGTGCATATGCACCAAACAGCAGTTCAGTGTACCCATCCTTTTTGGAGACCTTAGGGGGTGTGCTGGAGAGCGCTCCCCCTGGGGACTCCCTTGTTCTGCTGGGCGATTTCAATGCTCATGTGGGCAATGACAGTGGGACCTGGAAGGGCGTGATTGGGAGGAATGGCCCCCCTGATCAGAACAGGAGTGGTGTCTTGTTATTAGACTTCTGTGCTCAACACGGATTGTCTATAACAAACACTTTATTCAAACATAAGGGTATCCATATGTGCACGTGGCACCAGGACACCCTTGGTCGCAGTTCGATGATTGACTTTATAGTTGTATCATCGGATTTGCGGCCTCATGTTTTGGACACTCGAGTGAAAAGAGGGGCGGAGCTGTCAACTGATCACCACCTGGTGGTGAGTAGGCTCCGTTGGTGGGGGAAGATGCCAGTCCGACCTGGAAGACCCAAACGTGTTGTGAGGGTTTGTTGGGAACGTCTGGCAGAATCCCCTGTCAGAAGGAGTTTCAACTCCCACCTCCGGCAGAACTATACACATGTCCCGGGGGAGGTGGCGGACATTGAGTCCGAATGGACCATGTTCCGTACCTCCCTTGCTGAGGCGGCAAATCAGAGTTGCGGCCGTAAGGTGGTTGGTGCCTGTCGTGGAGGCAATCCCCGTACTCGCTGGTGGACACCAGTAGTAAGGGATGCCGTAAAGCTGAAGAAGGAGTCCTACCGGGCTTATATAGCCTGTGGGACTCCTGAGACAGCTGACACGTATCGACTAGCCAAGCGGAATGCAGCCTCTGTGGTCGCCGGGGCAAAAACACGGGCATGGGAAGAGTTCGGTGAGGCCATGGAAGCCGACTTCCGGACCGCTTCGAGGGAATTCTGGTCCACCATCCGGCGTCTCAGGAGGGGAAAGCAGTGCACCACTAACACTGTGTACAGTGAGGGTGGGGCGCTGCTGACTTCGACTCGAGACGTCGTGAACCGGTGGGCAGAGTACTTCGAAGACCTCCTCAACTCCACCAACACGCCTTCCTTGGAGGAAGCAGTGTCTGGGGACTCCGAGGTGGGCCCTCCGATCCTTGTGACTGAAGTCACCGAGGTGGTTAAAACGCTCCTCGGTGGCAAGGCCCCGGGGGTGGATGAGATTCGACCGGAGTTCCTAAAGGCTCTGGATGTTGTGGGGCTGTCCTGGCTGACACGCCTCTGCAACATTACGTGGTCATCGGGGAGAGTGCCTCTGGATTGGCAGACCGGGGTGGTGGTCCCCCTTTTCAAAAAGGGGGACCGGAGGGTGTGTTCCAACTACAGAGGGATCACACTCCTCAGCCTCCCTGAAAAGGTCTATTCAGGGGTCCTAGAGGGGCGGGTCCGTCGGAAAGTCGAGCCTCAGATTGAGGAGGAACAGTGTGGTTTTCGTCCCAGCCGCGGAGCAGTGGACCAGCTCTACACCCTTAGCAGGGTCCTCAAGGGCGCATGGGAATTCGCCCAACCACTCTACATGTGTTTTGTAGACTTGGAGAAAGCGTTTGACCGTGTCCCTCGTGGAGTTCTGTGGAGGGTACTTCGGGAGTATGGGGTACAGGAGCGGCTGATACGGGCCGTTCGGTCCCTATATGACCGATGTCAGAGTCTGGTTCGCATTGCCGGCAGTAAGTCGCAACCGTTTCCAGTGAGGGTTGGGCTCCGCCAAGGCTGCCCTTTGTCACCGATTCTGTTCATAACCTTTATGGACAGAATTTCTAGGCGCAGCCGAAGCGTTGAAGGTTTCCGTTTTGGTAGCCTCAGTATAGCATCTCTGCTTTTTGCAGATGATGTTGTACTGTTGGGGCCTTCAAGTGGAGCTCTCCAACTCTCGCTGGAGCGTTTCGCAGCCGAATGTGAATATTATTATTATTATTATTATATTATTATTATTATTATTATTATTATCAGATTTTAACTCATTCACTGCCAGATGATGTGCAAAAATGTGTCCACTCCAGTGCCATGGTTTTTGTCATTTTTACTCAAATTGCAGGACCCACGGAATATTGAGTTTTAGGACGACATAAACATTCAATGGAGAGTTTGAAACCCTTTCATCAGAAAAAAAGAGTTAATTCCCAAGTTAGTAGAAAATACAATACAATACAATATACAGTTAGCATCCGATTTACGCTCGGCTCGACTTACGACCACCCGTACTTACGACCATGACCTCCAGATCCTATTTTTAAAATTTTAATTCTACGCCTGGCACCGCAACGTGCTAGCAGGCCGGCAACAAGTACAACAATTTTGGCCAACCAGCCAGCATCTCACTCTCGCACAGCTATCGGCCGTGCGATGGCACCAGAGGGGCGAGTTTGCGAGTCATTTAGCCTCCGAGTCTCTATTTAACATTTTAATGGATTTCGACTTACGACCAATTTGACTTATGACCGTTTAGTCGGAACGGAACTCACTCGTAAGTCGGATGTTACCTGCATATTGAGTATATAGTGCCTTAACAACAGCTGAAGCTGTAACAAGGTTAACATGAAAAAAGGGAAATACTGCCCCCTTGTAGAAAAGAAAAATATTGCCACAGGCCATGACCAGTCCTTTATCAGCAAGACGAACAAATTTGGGAATGGCACTCTATGTCATATCTTTAATCCCCGAATAAATTCGGAAATGTCAGCGAATGAATTAAAAAATTCCAGTGACACAAAACTTCACTTGAATACTTTTCGGCGCAGTTCCCTAAGAAGTCAGACCAATCTCTCAATGGTACAAACAATAGTTGACCACATCCAAAACGAAAAAGATGAAAAGGCAATGAAGTAGCATTCCTTTCCTAAAATAAATCGGAGCATCAGGTCTGCGGGCAACAGGTGGGCGCAAAGCCCCCCTACCCTGCACCGTATATGCAATGTCACAGAGTCAATATGTGGATCAGAAGATTTCCTGTATGTTCTTTCGAAGAACTTATACAGACGTTCAGATACTAAAAGTTCAATGTGACTTATTTAAATCTGCATTAGCGCATTCCCTGTCACATATCCAATGAAATACATCCGTCTCAATAACTCTAAAGTTTAGTCATCATTCAGTGGTTGGTTAGCTCTTCTTTTAATGTCCCGATAGCGTCTGACTCGGTGACTATTCATGACTCAATCTGAGCGATTCTGCAACACCAGAGCGTTTGGAGCTTTGAGTGTGGCTCCAAACTCTGCGTGACCGCGTTGTGAAGATAGCTCGCAGCTGCCACCGTCAATCACAATGTTAACACACATTGAGGGGACGGGCGGGGTCAGTATGGCTGTCCTGACTGCTACACACTGACGAAACGTCCAAGATATGGGAGTATAAATATTGAGAATACACAAAAACTGGGACAGGGATGAAGACCATGAGACTTATTTCAGTTTTGAAGGTGCTTTTGCTTCTGGTTTTGGTCAGTTTGAGTAATGGCATCCAGAGAGGTAAGCGTCTTCACTTCTTGTACTTTTCTGCTCAGAGACTAGTACTGAGTCTCTGTATCCTTTGCAATATAACCCCCGAGGACAAGAAATAAATACATCTAACATCCAACTTATGACCAGCTTGACTTATGACCATACACACAGCAATTGACCGTGTGATGGCCCCAGAGGGGGGAGTTTACCAGTCATTTAGCCTCCGAGTCTCATTCATCATCATTTTGATCATGAATCAACATTTTGATTGGATTTTGACTCACGACCATTTTGACTTAGGACTGTTTGGTCGGAACGGAACTCGGTCGTAAGTCGGATGTGTCATGATCTGGTTGGCGACCAACGGGGGGGCGCTGTCGGCCCCGCCTACACCTGCACAGGTGCTGGTCATCCCGATCAGATTGGCGACCAGCGGGTAGCGACGTCAGCCCTGCCTGCAGCCTCGCAGGTGCTGGTCGTTTAATCATTGACACTTAAAAGGACACCCGGCACGACCATCTGAGGCCGGTTCATTGTTTGTTTGCTGCTTGGTTGCTGCATGCATTGTGTATGTGTTTG